>NW_028277168.1:19022187-19178125 GCF_051122295.1 Plectrocnemia conspersa
TGTAGAAAGGAATAAAATTCGAAATAATTGTTGTTGTCTACCAAAACATTGACTACAAATACAAATAAAATAAAGTGAGAATAAATACCATGAAGTTTTATAATTTCGGCGTTAAGTTCGCGCGAAAGATTGTCTGTGGTGGGAGTGCGCGTGCGCACCCATGAAATATCACACGGAGCGAGACACACCCTGTTTACTCAACGCGGTCCAGCAGACTGTCGTCGAGGGGGTGATGCAGTGACGTAGCTATGGGGAGGGGGCGGGCCGCCCCGGGCGGTACTTGCCTGGGGGCGGCATATTCGCGATGGGATAGTTTCCCATTAATATGAAAAATTGCGCGCGTTGCTACGCATTTTATTCTAACATGCGAATTAATAATTTTATGAATATTTTTATTACAAATATGACGATTCAATTCTAAATTTTAAGCTTGCAATTAATAAAAAATGTATAATATTAATAAATAATCATATTTATACTAAAATATACGTTTCTTATGTTTTAATATATAATTAGCAATTTCATATTTTTGAAACAAAAATTAAAGACACTTATCAATTTTTTTCTGATAAAAGTAACAATCATTTCTCCTAAATATAAAGTGAAAACTATTTAAATAATTTGGCATTTATGTTGATTTTAGATTATTTTCTCATCTAATGCAGTGCCTTTTTGTTGAAAATAAATTTTGCATTTTATGAAGTTGTTATTAGAACTCATAGATTTACACCTTTTTCCAGTGTGCTAAACAAAAAGTCTAATGCCTCCACTACACTCTCTGGAAGTTGTCCGAACCGAAGTTACAACTGAAGTCGGCCGAGATTTACGACTTCGAGTAAGCGCACACACTGTCGCGGATCTCATATGCCCGCGCGCTTCGCGGCGCGAATGACGTTCGGACGGCGGCTTTTGTTTGAAAAAAGTGGCAAATAATTGCAATTTTTAAATTGTCATATTATTAAAATTACGCTACTGATAATTATAAAAGTTTGTGTGGGCACTCACCAATACAATATCAATGAAAACTTTTAGGTCGTAAATATTCAATTTACGCCAAATCTTTGTCGGCTTTTGCAAAATGCCATAAGGCATAGAAATGATACTTCAGAATACGAACACCACATGTGTGACTATCCTAGAATTTGTCGCCATCGAATCTAAATAAGAATTCGTTATGGTGTGACATTTATATAAGCCGATCTAAAAAAATAAACAAGGATATTGGAAAAGATTTATTTTAACAAAATCAAATACCACTAATTATTTTTTAATTACTTAATTTTATATGAAAAAAATATAATAAAGAATTAGAAGAATATACTAGCAAAAATATAATTACTCCCTTTTGGTGCCCTAAAATATTCAAATATGTCAGTAAGAGTCTGTTGAAGATCGAGTTTCATAAAACATGTTACATGCGTTCCACTGTAGCATGTGGTGTTATAACTTGACCACGATGCAGCGCTCGTCATGCGTGTTAACCATAGTTACTCGTTCTATCTCAGTTTGCGAAGCACCATATCATTATCTCTCACTCTCGTCACTTAACACGCGAGAGAGCGAAAGGGGAAGTATCTCACCGCTCGCGCTCGAAAGAGCAGCTCCGACTTCAGTCCCTTTGACTCGGAAAATATACCGACAATGTTCGTAAGCGCTCGAAGCTGGCAAAGTCGACTGAATTACCCCCACTTTACCTCCCGTACAGAAAATATGGAAATATTGGTATGATAAGAAACTTTTTTTGCAATATTACGGTATTGAAGGAGTAAGAATAAAATGAAGAAAATCTAAACCGAATTTTGACTAATAGGAGAGCGCAAAAACAATTATCCCTTCTCAAAGTCAAAAATCCACATCAAAAGCAATAAAATCGTGCCATCGCCGTCGCAGTGGAAACGCTCGTTGCCGAGCGTTCCCACTGCGATGGCGCCGATACGATTTCACCGCTTTTGACGTGAACTTTTGACTTCTGAGAAGTGATAATTGTTTTTGCGCTCTCCTATTAACCAAAATTCGGTTTGAATACACATGATCAATACTCACACATTAATAAATTTTGTTTAATTTTTTCATGCGCTTCGTGGCGTAAGAAAAGCTGCTTTAAATTTAATATCAATGATATTTAAATATCATTTTTTTTAGTAAAACGTTTCACAATAAGTGAGTTTCGGCACCTTTTTTGTTTAAAAAAAAACCTGGTACTATTTAATGGGATATTTTTTGTTTCTATATTTCTAATCCTAAATCAACAATGGCAGTGGAGATAAAATAATTTCAGTTAAGCTATAGTTATGCATTATATATTTGTAATAAAATAAGCAGGAATAATGTTAGCTTAAATTTAGAAAAGTGGCAAAAGTAGTTCTAAAAATGTTGACATTTTGACATAAGGGTTGTTAGTGAGGATATTAGGGCTGTCATAAAAATAAGTCCGAGATTAACGATACGGAAGCTAGCACAAAAGTTCGACATGTCGCCTACATCATTTCACAGACATTTAAAAAGTAGGAAAGGTGTTAATTTGAACAATATAGATATTTAATAAATTGTCTTATGAAAACTTTGAACAGCGAATCTCAATATGCCAAAATTAATGATTTTTGAAAAGAAAGATTTATTTTTGCGTCGAATTGTTACTGAAGATGAAAAGTGGATCATTTACTGTAACACGTGACGTAAAAGGCAGTGGTTGTATGGCAATCAACCCCCTAATTCCAACCTCGAGAACAGGATTACACCCCAATAAGATAATTTTATGCATTTGGTGGGATATGAAGGGTATAAATCATTATGGGTTAATGTATTATAGGCAGATAATTATGACAGACACATAATGTGCTCAGATAATTTGTTTAAAAGCGACTCAGTTCATAATAAAGACCTTCCCTTATAAATTAAAGAAGGGTAATTTACACCAAGACAGCGCTCGCCCTCTATGTATCGAAGAATACGATAGAAAAAAATCAATGGATTTTCTTGGGAACTCAATTCTCAACCACCGTATTCTTTAAACATTGCTCCAAACGACTATTATCTATTTATATACCTGCAACAGTTTTTAGGTGGAATTTTTTTTTTAAATCGGATATAAAAACGACATTTAAGAATGAATTGCTTTTAAGACACATTATTTTTTTAATCAGATATAAAAAAAATGATTAACACGCGGAGAATAATTGTAGAAAAAGATAGAAAATATATAATATAGTAAAAGTATTAGCGTTTTAATTTTTAACTCATTTAACGCGCACCTTAAAAAACGCAAAGATAGTGTCAATTTAAAATGGGTTAATTCACCGGTACACAGGATCCTCACATTTCCTTTTAAAATTATAATATCATCTATTGTAGAACTTACTGTTGCTAAGTATCCTAACATATTTTTTTTCTTTCACATGACTTGATTTGCTGCTCGGTTTGTCGGTAGAGTTGTTGGTAGGTTGGTATTTGATCATTTTCTTCAAACGTTCTTGCATTTCATGTTTACCAGATAATTTAATTTTCGTATCCGAATGAATCTTATCCTTCTTAAATTTTTTTTTTGGTTCGGTGGACATTTTGCTTGCTAGAAAATATTTAAAAGAATGTGAACATTTTTAGAGATGGAAAAAACAATATTATTAATCAACTTACCTCTAATTAATTAACTGGAATTATTATATTATTTTGTTACGCAACAAAGGCATTGCGGTGCAATACAATGGGTTAGTTTAGTGTTAATTTTGTTAGTCTAGACAAGCACAATGCAAACACGTGTCAAAGCAGTTGTTCTAAACATGCGTAACTTTTTAACTTAACGTAAAAAAGTCAACACAAATTAGATACATTTTCATAACAGACATTTTAACGTGTATAATAAAACACGGACGCAAAATATTTGACTGTAAAAAATTGAAACCTTTGTTGACCGTGTAAAATCGAAAGCATTGGGCAAACCATTGGATGCGAATACATTTTAGGCACAAGGCATTTATGTGCAAGAATTTGAGGCGTGAAGCATTTATGAGCAAGAATTTGATTTATACTAATTGTATTTTTGAAGTTAAAAATAATTTCTTCGCGAAACGGTTATTAAAAAAGTCACGCAGTGAAGGGTTAAACATTTCTTGGCGCTGCGCGGCCAATTGTGGGTCATTACTTTCTTGAAGAATAGCAACAGTTAATGATTATATTCGCAAATTACACTATCGAATGAAAATTATTTAATTTTGCTTCTACTACATTATTTTATTATAATTATTTATTTATTAAAAACAAGACCATCGTGACTTGACAGGTTAACCTAATGGGTCGCGAAAGCCAAAAGCATAAAAAATACAATTTTAAATATAAATATAATTAAGAATATAAAAGAGGACAGACACAAATCATCTCAACAGGTGTGCATTGTCCCATAGAACTGAACTTCCCGTATGTGCACAAGAAAATATCAATATCTTGATGCACTGTATTGAGCAGTCGTACAGCTATTATCAGAGAAGAGTTGGCAAGTGCTCAATTAAAAACACAGAAACAAAATAACGGAGGTTGCGATCGAGAACTATGACCGCCCTACGGAGCACATATTTAAGCAATTAACAAAAATGTTTAATTACATAAACACTTCTTCGACTTGACAACGAAACGATTCAAGCGCTCGCAAAATTAGAAAACAGGAACGGATATTACCCGTATTTCTTAAAAATAAATACAGCATTGACTTATTCATGATCAGAGCCAGGTTTTAGTATGCTGCGGATTAGAGCATTATAAAGAGTGCGTAATACTCAAGTATTATTATACTAAAGTAGCATACATTTCTCAAGATAAAACCGAGCATCTTTATCGATCTGCTTTGAATCTCTGCAATGTGCAGGCTGAATTTACAGTGCTTTTTAAACATCACAACAAGATTTTTAGTAAAGGAAGGCCTGCTTAGAATATATCCACCCAGATGGTAGTAGTATTCCGTCAGCATCAAGAACCTTGAGAGTCGTGTGACATTTCATGACACTGAAAGGTAATAAATTATCGAAAACCCACTTCCATAAATAATTGAGATCAAAGGAATCCGAAATCGACTACATTCTTGAAATTTTTCAATTTATACATATATACACTAATATCCACTTGAGTTCGGTAACCTTATCCCAACACCCTCGATTTATATTACTAACAATTTTTTTTCTTGTTGTTTAACAATCAAGACGTCTGTTGAAAACATACGAATACTTGATCTACGTTAAGCTATGGGACTTTCAAAATTCTACGCAAAATGCATTTTACGTTCTACAGACCCGAATTTAATTGCTTGTTATTAAAAAAATAATATTCTTCCTGAGAATATTTCTTTTGCAATCACGCGTGAAAAACTAATTATCATTAAGCTGTATCTAAAATTATTTCAATTAAGGTATTTTGATAAAAAAATCTATTATTAAAAAATATATACAAATTCAGTTAAAGATCAAATTGATATTGACTACATATAAGAAGAAATCTTTGTCAAAATTGTAAATAGATATTCATTCTATACAATTGACATTCATTGATCATTAACTGTATAAAGGAAATTAATTAAGATGAGATTAAAGGGATGCGTGGCAGTTAAAAAACCATTTTTACAGAATAACAACAGCCAAAAAAGCGGATTTTAGAAGATTGGTAGAGCTAAAAGTTTCCGTCAAAAAAAGAAGACATTTTGTCTAAAGGACAGGAGAAATGAGAGCTGAGAATCTGTTCAAGTTTTTCTATATCTGCAGTTGGGGAATTAGTCATAATCGAAGGGTAATTGAATGAAAAACGGTATTAGAAAATTATTAAAAATCACGCAAAACCATCTAGACTTCCTTTTCTGGGCTCTATTTTTATTTTTGGAAAGATAACGAACCCAACATACAGTCAAAGTAGTAAAAAATATTAAAGATATTTAGAAATCAATTACAAAACTTATTTTGTATAAACTTTTATGGAAGCCCTTAGGTAAGGGTCGTCAAAAAGAGAACTATTATATAATACTCTAACTCTTAAAGAAGGTTGGTTAAAAATTCAAAGTGATACAATACAAAAACTATTAGAAGATTTATGTATATATTATATATACATACATCTCTAAAATAACAAGTAATTCTAAATAAGCGTCTCAGCAAAATTATGTACTGAAAGGATACTACAATATGTAATTCCGCTGCCAAAAGTTTTAATTCTTTCTAGAAAGTTCACAATTTAGGAGTTTACAATTAAGGTCAAAGGTATTAAAACATCTTATGAAGCGAGAATCCTAGTGTCGCGTCGCTTTTCAGTTAACAGCGGGAGATGAGGACGAAACTTTTTTTAACTGCGATATTGAAATTTTGTTAATCTACGTCTGTTGTTGTAAATATGAATTATTTTATTACTTTAGCAAAAGTCAACCGATTTTTAAACAAAGTAGAATGGCACGTAGTTATAAACTGTTACATTTTAATTTAAATATGGTTTTTTCGTCCAAATTTTTCTGCAACGACAAGAAGTAAATAAATTTAGAAAATCATCTATTTAAAAATGTATTCCGCGACAAATTATGATCGACTATTCGTGAGATACATACATTTTTTTTGAGCTATTAATTATTTTTAATATTATTTTAAATTAGTAATCACGACTACTATACACATGGGTATAATTAAAAATAAACTTATTATTTCTTTCATTATGTGGCGACTGTCGACCACCATGCATAGTAACGCACAAAAAAATGGCAATTGTCTCATTGTTAATGCCCGTAACCAAGAATGTTCACCATTAACAATGAGACAAACATCATGGCGCAAGAGGGATTTCTTTTGACCACACAACACGGGTCGTTAAGAGAATCCCTTTTGTGACTAAACGGTGCGGATGCAATTAATCATCACAACAGCAAACCCTTTCCGTAGAATTCGAAAGTCGGAGCAAGCAAAAACTCGCTTCCAAATATGCAACATCCGATTTCTCGAATTCTACGAAGCGACTCCAGCGATTTGCTAGGAGATCGACGCACAAGCGTGATTGGCCAGCAAGGGTGCATCCCCTAAAAAATATAAGCCCGGACTCCGACGAGGAGACGGCAGTTGATCCGAGTTGATCCGCAGTGGACAACACGCCTTGGCAGAGGGCCCAAGGACAATCCACGAGAGTGAAGCGAGAGACGAGGCGCTGAGGCACGAGACAAGAGAGCGGAATCTGCGGCAGTCGAGCTACCAGCAGCCTTCCTGAGGAAACAGCCACGCGCCTCCACCTGACACTCCTGGCACGTCACATGCAGCTTGAGCCATCCTGAGCATCATCAACTGCACGAACTCCGACATCACGAAACGTCACGCCGTATTCGTCCATTAACAAACTTGTAAATATAAAATAATAAACAGTCTAATAGGATTCGACCAGGAGTCTCATTGGCCGCAAGGTCCCTAAAATTAAATTTTTACAATATTTGCAGAACTTAATTCTGAAACGTTACCAGCTTATGTGTGTATGTTTATGGTGATGATTATATTTATATACCTATAAATCTATTATATAAAGAATTTTTGGTTTTGGGAAATTTATAGTATTTAAAAAAATATTCAGTATAAAGTATTGGTCTTAGATATTTGATTATAAATATGTTTATATAATGTAATGTTATATGATTTAATACAAGAAATGGAAATAATTTAAGACCATAAGGGGAGTTGTTTAATTTGTATAATAATATTCCTAAGACAATTCAAAAAAATAAAAATGTAGCGGGTTTCCTTAATGGAATAAAGACATATTTTTTATTTTCTGTTTATGTTTATATTATGTATGCTTAGTGTAAAATTATTTATATATTAGCTAAATAAATAAACAAAATAAAATAAAAAATGATAATATAGAAAACATATGCAATAACGCATCTAAGATGTTGGGATTTGTCTTGCGATACGTGAATTAATTGTAGATCTCGAGGGCACTGTGTGCCTTGTATAATCACTTAGTGAGCTATACTCTTGAGTATGTTTTCTGATCTGGTTGCGAAAAAGTGTAAAAAAGGTTTCTGAGATACACATATTAAATAAATATTATTAATTTTTATTTACCACAAAATTTATTCTAGGTATGTTGGGATGTGATTCTTTCTAGTTGCATGTGCCATTTAAGTGCTGCTAAAAATGTAGTATTAGACAACTTTCCAATAAGCATAGCTATCCGAAGGATAATATTAATTTGTTCTCATCCAGGTACTCGCAGTTCACGGAGGCACTATTTTTTAATATGCATGGTGAATTGGCACAAATCTGTTATGCTCTAAATACAATAAATACAATAAATACAACCCATGTAAATTTGCAATAAAGTCATTAGTGATTTGGCGTGTGATAAAGCATTATCATTTATTGGAGCAAAATTTCCGCTTCATACACACTTACGTTTGAGGAACTCTGTTCTTCTACTCAAACCTGGCTACTCACCCCCGTAATTAGCTTGAGTACAACAGATTGATACGTTAATGGAGAAGCAAGTACATACATTCAATTTGTTACAACATATTGCCCCGTGGGCAAATAGAGACCTGTGTCCATATTTTAAAATAAATTTTAAATCGTGCTGCTTTGAACAAACATCGGCTTAGTTAACCCCTAACTACTTTATGTTCATAAAATAACCCTTCATAACATCTTATCATTAATACTTAATTAAAATCACTGCTAGATATTGATAATAAAAATAATTTATAAAGTTCGCCAAATAATTTAAATCTTATATGTTAATGAAATAACATATCACAGTTAAAGTATAATATATGCCATTGATATCAAAGACAAAAATAATAATTGCGCCAATTAACTGTAAACACCACCGACAAAACTGATATTTTAAGTGAGTTTCAATTGAAAAATATAGAAATAAGACATAAAAGATTATTAAATTAAAATCTTGAAACAGCGCAGCGTCGATGATTTAATTACGAAGCTGATACTATAGCATGAAAGAGCTTATTTAATTAATAAATTTCTGAAGCTCAAAGTAATGAAGTCTCAATAAACATATACATATAATTTGTTGTGTATACAGAGTTCAAACTAAATTTTATGCACTATTTTCCATTCTCTCCATTATACCTTTACGCAGATAAGTCTTTCGTAAATACGGTAATATAATTGACTGTCTGGAGCGCATCCTATTTACATTTTCCTATACACTATTTCACTATTGAATTTTGCTATCTCACAAAGTGGATTTTATTTAAGATCCGCATAATCATATCAAGGGACACCGAGAACGACCCCGGGACCCGAGAAAACAATGATTCCGGGCCTCATCACAAATATTTTTTAACATCGTAATATAATTTCTTGAATAAATAATAATAGGTACGAGTTATGCTACAAATAAATATTCGCATAAAATTAGCCACGGTTGCGACATATTTTATGTGAATTAGGCACTAAAAATTATTAAAAATATCTATTCATAATATTAACATGATAATTAGTAGTGTTTTCTTTGCTGATCAGTGTTGCCATATAGTGAAGTTACAGTCCAGGTTAAAAGCAATAAAATCGTACCATCGCTGTAAAAAAGCTCGATTATCAAACTTTTTATGACAATATTACAAGTGAGAATTCAATAAAGCACATATAAACCGAATTTTGATCCATAGGAGAGCACAAAAAACAATTCCTTCTCAGAAGTCAAAAATCCACGTCAAAAGCAATAAAATCGTGCCGTCGCTGTCGCAGTGGGAACGCTCGTTACCGAGCGCCGACACATTTTATTGCTTTTGACGTGAATTTTTGCCTTCAGAGAAGTGATAATTGTTTTTGCGCTCTTCTATTGATCAAAATTCGGTTTGAATATACTTTGATCTGCCCTTTTATAATAGAATTCACAATATTATCGGTAAGGATATCATATTTTTAAAACAAAGTGTAATATCAAAATGCAGACAAACTATGGAGCGATATATAAGATGCGATGTCTGTCTGTACTTATTATTCCGCTTATTTCCCCTTACTTGACTTGACCCAACGAAAGTTAGGTTTGGGTTTAAACAGCGAATGGACGTTTCGCAACTAACAAATTGAGCTTCATATACATTTTAGAACAGCATATTAGCGACTATCAGTTAAATTATATTTTCGCTAGTAGAAATATATATCTGCTGGTGAAAATGTATTTGGACTTAACTTTTATTAACCCTTTGAGGAGTATCGCCGTACATGTACGGTAATCGATCTTTCACTGTTTTAAGATACTCCAGATAGCTAAATATTTACATAATATATATTACTGAAGAAAAAAAATTGAAGACATTATAATTATTTATTTTTAATTATTGTAAATGAATTTATATAGAAAATAATAGCAATAAATTAAAGAGTGTGAAATAAATTACCATAACAAAAAATATTTTATATTAATATTATTAAAAAATATTGAAAATCTCTGTATTGCTATTAAAAAATCACAAAAGCCGAATAATATGAAATAAATTAATAAAACATACTGATATAAATCAAAGCAATAAATTAAAAATCACTGATTTTTTTCTTCTATAATTTACTATAAATGCAATATAAAATAGTAAGAAATAAAAAACAACATAAATAATTATGGAAAAAGACGTAAAATTAACTCACTTCTAGATGTATACTAAAAAATTAACGAATGTGTATAAATTAACTAACTTCTCAAAGGGTTAAATAAAGAAGGATGCCAAAAACCTTTCTTGTCTTCAAGGGTCTCATATCCAGCACTAAATTTTTGCACCATTGCACCATTGCACCGCACTTTTCTTAACAGTATACACACCATAAGCATTACATAGTTTACTATCAGTTACTGTTGTTTTGAACTCATATTTGCTTTTACATCTCCAATCCAATAATCAAAATTAAAGCAAAATTTATTATAAAATTAATAACATAAAGACAATGAAATAAGATCTTCATTAAAAAAATAAGTCAAAAGCTCTTAGATTGAACCACAACAAAGTAGTTAAGTAAATCCCTTTTCTGCCTAAATGGTCGATTGCCATCACTAATTTACTTTAATTTATGTCTTTCAAAGTGCACTTGATCCAAGGCTGGCAGTTAACACCTTAGAACACGTGCGGTTATTGGGTTATTATAAATCATTTCTAGAGCGTTTTTTGAGTCATACAAAATATCGTCATGTGCTCCATCCATCTCATCACGTTAAGTGGTTGGAAGAGGGTGGCAGGACATAAAGTATAATCAAAAGCACACTTGGCATATGTATATGTATTTTGTACATCAGGATTACGAAATCGGAGCTGGGATTGAGTATTGAGGTCCGAAATAGAGCTCTCGTGCGTAAGGTTTGTATTTACACTGCAAGTGAGCTTAACATTGATTAGCAGCTGGTCGTGCCAATAGGACCGCAAGTCAACGACCAGTGTATGCATTGGTTTGTTTGATTTGTTATTACGTTTATAGATATAGTGTAATATTTATATATTATAAAAATATATCTTTTTATTTATAAATATTTGAAAGAACGAATGTTCTTACGGTAGATATTCTACTCTAAAAGTTGTGAAGTTCTATATGTTTTCACATGTAGTTGTGTTTTTGGAATATTTTTTTCTATTTGGGAATTTATTATCATATAAGTACTACGTATATGGCTTAAAAAAGAAAAAAAACAGTATGAGTTTTTAATTTTTGCTTAGAACTATTGATACAAAAATATGATCAAATGGAACCACAGTGTCATATAATATATATTTTAAAGAACCGATTGCAGTTTTCCAAAAAGAGTAAGATAAAGAAAAACTGCACTCAAATCAGCCTTCAAAAATTAATTGATTGGATGTCTGTAAAATATGTGAAACATAGAATTTCTATTTTGGCAGATAATGTGAAAAAACGAGTTTTCTTCAATAAAAGAGAACATACATTTTGATGTTCAACTTAATGAGACTACAGATGTCAGTAGCAATTCGCAGCTAATAATATACAATCGCTACTAGGGTACATATGCCTTAAATTTTTTTTTTAATTTATGTCTTTCACAAAGTTTATTTATTAAGTATAAATCTTCCGTTGAAACATGAAATGCGAGTACAAAAGAAACACGATCAACAACTACTATGTAAGCGAAGAGAAACTAGACTGAAATCAAAGTCTGTATATCAGTGACGTTTTTATTAAATCTTCGTTGTAACCTGTCAGGCGTAAGCCCAATGCGTTACAACGGGAAAATCTATACTAACTGAGTAAGTCAATCAGATATAATGAATACCTACAAATAAGTATTAACCATCAGACTGAAAGTCTGAGAATCGGTGACATCTATCTTATTAATTATAAATTATTATGTGCTGTACAACTTATAATCAATAGCACTACAGCTGGGGCCGCTTTTTAATAATAGCGCATTTTTATAAATACAAATTCGAGTGCCGTTCCCGGGGCTCGAAACCGCAACCTCAGAGTTACTAGTCTTAAGACGTTGCAGACTAATTTTATTTTTTAATTATTTATCACAATATTTATCTGCGAGATTTAGAATACCTAAAAAAATAATTTTAATTATATAATAATTAGTAATTCGAATCTCCCAAAAACGATAAAAATTGAAAAACACTAGAATGGGTGATATTAATAACCAACTTATACCACTCTAACATTAATAAATACATGAATTAAAATTGGAAGACTGTATGGTTGCATATGTTAAGACGTACAAAACTGCGCCGACAAAAACGCGAACCGACAAAAGCACGCATGACAAATGTGTAAAATAAAAAAAAATATTTCGACGACAAATAAAATCTTGAACAAAGTATATTGCAATAAAAACTCGTCTCAAATATTAAACATGCACATACACGACTGTTTAATAAATTATTTTGAACTAACCACTATATATGCCGAACTACATTATCACATAGAAGTGAGAAAAATTCAAATACGTTGTACATGTACCATATTTAGGCGTTTTAATACTTTGAAAAAAGTATTGTAAAGATGAAATATCGATATAATTTCAGTAAAAAAAATTAACTTTTGAATTCAAGCTACTGCACTGAAGACTGAAATCAGAACAGAGCAACATTTTAATTTATTTTTTAAAGACTGTGAAGGCACTAATGCATATTAAAATAAAATACACACACTGTTCATTCAACTGTGACATGTCTGATGCGCCAGAAGAGCCTGAAGAATTAGCAGAGGCATTTTTTGAACTCTTTTAAATAATGAAGTATGCATTCAATTTCAAATCAAGAGCTGCAAAAGCTTTTTAAAATGCACAGGCGGAAGTAATAAAAAGGCTACTATAATTTTCAAACACATATCTTTCTAACGAATTGAAAACGAAAATATAGAAATTGATGAACCTCAAAGATGGTGTACAAATTACTCTGACATTGAAACACCCTATTTTTTATATAGTTGTTATTATACATTAGAACGCAAAAAATTAAATTACAATGGTGAGGCGAGACAAGAGATGACTTATCAATTGAAATTCCGTTGAGTCATGAAGTCATATCAGCTATACGTGGGAAAGCCACACCCCTCATTATAGCTACATTGGGCACAGCTACATTGAGGAGTACTCATTAGCGCTCCACTCCCCAAATATAGGATTGACGATGCTAGAGCGTACCCCAGTGACTGCAGTCTCTGATGTTGTACCACCAGAGAGCCTGCACACTCCATTGGGTACATTTTAATACTTTTTTTTTCCTCATGAGCCCTAATATTATATTAACTTATGTTTGAAATTAAAGACTTTACTTTATTCGGCAAACCATACAATACAGTAAAAAAATAACAGTATTCCACAATCTTTTCACTTTAAAATATAGGTTAATAACGTTGTTTTTGAATTTATTTTGGGGTATTTCTCGAAAAATTTTGTAACCACTGATCTAAACCGTGTGTACCAAATAAATTTAAGGTTTTAATAATAGTACCTATAACCAAGATTAAAGGCACAATAATTACTAGTTAATAGAGGTATAAGCTGACGCTCTTTCTGTATCGTAAGAACTCACTAAAAATATTTAGCACTCTAAAACTGAAAATAGATTAATAATAAAAATTGAAGCATTCGCGGTAGATAAAGATTTAATTCGCAAAATAAGCTCATGGGAAATTTTAAATGTCATTAAAAACTTGAAAAATAAAAAAAAAGGTTGATTAAATAGCTTCATGGAATTTGCAATTTGTATTTAACGAATATCTTTAACGTCTGCTTATGTTTTGGGTATTTATCAAACATTAGTAAAACCGCTAAAATTCATGCGATAAAAATACCCGATAAAGATCTTAACATTCCGATTAAGTATTCAGTTAGTAAAATATTTGAAAAAATATTCCTCATGCGTTTGAAAAAACTTTAGGGAATAAAATTATTAACGAACAATTTGGTTTCCGCAAAAATCACTCGACACCACATTAACTTAATAGTTTGACGGAGCATATTTGTGGTAATTTTAATATAAAAAGAGTACGGGTCTTTTAATGTTGAATATAGAACAAGCTTTCGACACAGAATGGCATGCAAGTTTAATTCATATACAATACAAATACAAAATATCTTACCTGATAAGTATTGTAGAAGTTATGTTGTTCCAATAAATACCGAACACTCGATGCCGCGTAAAATTCCAGATAGAGTTCCTCAGGTAAGTTTACTTGGGCCGTTTTTTTTTGTCTTGTATTCGAACTATACTGCAAAAATAAAAAAAATCGTTTATCTATGTACGCTGACAATAAAGTGCTTATGGTCTTAAACCAATCAAAAATTAAATAAATAATTTGAGATATGGAAAATAAAAATCAAAAGAATTAAAACAGAAGTAATTATTTCCACAAAATGTAGACAATTTCTACCAGCACCTCTTCTAAATGTAGAATGCAGTGATGTAAAATGGAAAATAAGCGTTAAAATACCTGGGCTTACACCTGGAATGCGTTAATATACAATAATACCAATGCGTTACAATAGGAAAAACAAATCAAGAACTACTAAGTAATTAGTAAAAAACCAGATTGAAATCAAAATCAGTGATATACATATATATGTATATCAGTGGCGTGCGGCCCATACATGCGGTAGATGCAGCGCATGCTTTATGATTGTAATACGATTCTAAAAATTAAATATTTTTATTATTTAATCACTTTTTTAATTTACGTAATTATGAAATGCAAACGCTCAGAAAATCAGCCACACACCCTCTTCGATAGAACGGCATATGCCGACTGAAGAGCGGGTGGGCGTAGTCGATACGCGTGCGCCATGCTCTTTGCGAGTGAATTTGTCGCGCATGCGCACTAGAACTTTAGCCTATACACGTCGTTGTATTTAAGAACGCCCGCCATCAACCATTGTGCGGTTAACATTTTTAATCTGTTTATTTCTTCGGCAATTTTTTAAATCTTTCTTTCTGAATTTTTTATTTATTTTTAGTGTACCCAAATGAATGATTTGTTTTGACAAACAGCAAAGCAATGAATATTATTTCCAAATTAATTTACGTGATTTGCTGTTTATCTAAACAAGAACATTCGTTTCGAGGACATTCTGAAAAAATAATACCGTAAATGGAGGCAACTTTGTTGAATTGTTGTATTTTCTAAGCGAATCAAACACATTATTAAAAAAAGTGAGAATAGATTATCAGCTGCTCTTGAATTAATATCAATCGAAAAAAAACTTTTAGACAAATTAAAGAAAGACAATATATTATATAATGCGGTTATTGCTGACTTTTGTAAGAAGGAGCGTCGAATAAAATTAATTTTCAAAAAATAAATACATAATATGTTTATAATATAAAGAAAATAAATTTAAAAATATAGCATACCCTGTTTCAAAGTCACCGCACGCCACTGATGTATATAGTATATATTTTAAATTAAATATAAGCTATTCTAACAGCTTACAATTATTAGATGGCAGTATGTACCTTACTCGGTTTTATTTTAATTATTCATTGTGATATTAATCCGCGAGATTAGGAAAATCTAGGAAAACCATTCTGTGATGATCGATCGAAATTAATTTGTATATTAATCACTAATTCTGATCTATAGAAATTAAAACAACACTGAGTTATTTATGTTAGGTATTAGTCACTGGCTTATCGTGCCGGTTGATTGTTTGTATTATACATATATGAACGATATAACGTTTTGTTATGCAGATTCTTGTAAGATAGATTTATTTGCGTACGAATAAAATATTGGGAATATATTTCAGAGACAGCATTTGATTATTGGCTGCCAATTAGTAGTTCCGCTTTAATCTTCGGATTCGATTGAGAGCCACTCGGTTACTAGAGAGCAGATATGAATTAACTTAAGATTTGAGAAGACCAGTGATTCCACCACTATTGAAATAGCAGTTTTGGACCGATCTATGCGGTTCAGTATGAATACAAAACTTATCAGCTAAATGTACGAATAGACTAAATAGTGTTTATCGAATAATAATATAAACAAAAAGTATGTTTATATTAATTAAAAGATAATTATTTGTAAAACAATGCTGTGCAAAAATCTTATCTTGAGCCAAACATATTTAATTTTAATTTTAGTGAATATTAGTAATAATTAATATATACGTAAATCAAACGTTATCTCATAACTGGTTTTCGTTTTTATATATCGTTTTCTGTTATATTATATATAAAGTTTTTCGATCAAAGATGCAAATTGTACATTACAAGTTGCGAGAAGTGGCGACGTGTCAATATAAAATGCGTCATATAAAAAATGTAAGGTGTGAAATTACAAATTAATAAGAGTTCTTATAACATTCTTATCGTCGTCATAATTTGTGATTTATGAAAGTAATTGAAATATCACGCCTGTCAATTTTTGTTAATATTATCACCATTTGCCTGAGTACATATAATAAATTGATATTATATAATGCGTTTGACGTGTAAGCAATTAAAATATATAAATTCAGCTCTAATAATCTTATGATTACGAAAACATGTTTAGCAAAAATAATCAATACTCAGTTATAATATATATAAATGTATAATATAATTGTGTACTAATTAAGTTTGTCGTTTGTTTGAGTCATGAGCGAAACACTGGAGATATTATTTATTATTTTTTTTAGAATGTATGCTGTGAATTTCTAGGTCGACAAAACATATCTTTGAATAATATTTTTTTGGAAGGTACTTATGTAATTATTTTTTGCAAAAATGTAGTGTACTTAAAACATATTAATCGATTTAAAAGTTCCTCATAAAATAGCCGTTTTGCTCTCAAGTGTTTGAGTGGAAGTTTCTCTAGTCAGAACGTTCCTACGAGATTATTGAAATATTTTAATGGTGAATGAGATCTAGATAATGACATAATATTACATTTTCCGAATCTAAAGGGCAGGCAAAATATAAAAATATTCCGAAACAGATTTAATGCATATAAAAAATAAAAATCATATGCATACATGATAAAACTGGAATTTGTACCAGCCGTATTTATGTGATTCATGCGTAATGATAAGGACAAATATTGTATCGCTCAAATATCTAATACTAATGGATTATTTAGTTCATCTGAGCAACAGAGATCAAACTATATTTTTTAAATGAACTATGATAAACTTTGTCGAAAGCTTTTTAAAAATCAGTATATAAGACGTCTACTTACATTAAGATATTTCGCCTCTGTTTTGGTGAACGGCAGGAGCAGGCCTGCCGAGAGGGGCGAAGAGCCCGCTCTCCTTGAGGGGCCTAACTCTGGAAAAAAATCATACCAAGAATATATTTATCAAAAAGTAAAATTTGACTACAGTCGTTTGAGATGTACATATAATCTCATATATTTCAAGTATAAGTTTCTTACGCACTTTTCACATATTATACAAGAAATAAGAGGAGCGGAACACTGTCTTCAAGAACACCCACTTTCACAATAAACATTATTATTCAAAGAGACAGATTGTCATTTTTTGACTCCACCATACGAGCAGCGCAGCAGAGAGGGATCAACCTCCACAATACACAATCGCTACCACACCAACCAGAACATCATCCCTGCGCCAGCTTCTCCACCACCGCTCGGAGAATAACGATCTAGCGCATCATAGTCTGTCGCAATATGTAATAAAATCTAATAAAATTCTCACTAGTTTCAACCTGCGTCTTGTTGCAAAGTCACAACTCTCAGGGTTTTTAATGCCTGATTAAAACATTTCGCATAAATATGATATCATAATTATATTTCGCAACGGTGGCTAATTTTTATTGTTATTTGTAGCATAGAAAGGGTTAACTCATACCTATTTTTATTTATTCAAGAAGTTGTATTACGATGTTAACAAATATATAAAATGCCATTTTTGTCATTTATTTGTTAGTGACAATGGAACGAGCGATTCGTCTAACTCTAACAAAACACATGACTCTATGCACAAATGCACAAATTGTAACCATTTTTATGAGTATGGGTGATTTTTGTGCATCTCCATATATCATGAAATAACGACGACTTGAGAATAAGATAAAAAAATAAACTGTAGAGAAATAGCAACACTGATTTTGCAATGTTTTAAAATTAAATCAGGCACAAAAGAACATCCTTTCTTTAACTTCTCAAAGCCATATCTACGATCTAAACGCTCATAAACGATCATAGTATATTTTAGGTGGCAATAGTTTCTGGTTAATAAAAATAATTTAAAACACATTGTTGTCGGGTGATTTCGCGCATTGTTTCAAGCCTGGCGCGGGTCATTTTTTAGCAGCCGCGGAATTTTTCGGAAACGAAGAATTTCCGCGTTTTTTTCGGAAACTTTTTTTCGGATACAATATAAAATTATGAAATTTTAAACACAGACTTACTATAAACAGTACTATCAAATGAAGAAGAAACATGGAGGATGACAGTTTTATATTCACTGGAAACTTGCGTTAATTTTGCACAAAAAGCATTATAAAAATGTATGTAATAAAAAATCGAATTAAACACTAAATAAAACTAAAATATGTCACAATTTGTATTTATGAATAGTTTTTCAACGTATGATATCTCTAAAAACTCTGTATAGAGGTATGTCAAAAGGTACATAGCCACACTTTTGGTGCAATCATCAATAATCAGATAAATTATCCACACAAAATTCATCATCAGATTTATTTACATTTCGGGGTGTAAAACTATTTTTTAGAGACAATCGAACGAACACTAACGCGTAACTGTAATGATGTATTTTTTTATAACAAGTCACAGATGTCGCAATGACCGTTGCTTGTTATCTACCCCAGGTCAAGTTTCATTGGAATTTGTTTTGTTTTCTCACTCCCGACCATCCCTTCTTTTACATCAGGTAGAAAGTAATTCCTCGAAGCATCTTGAATAGAATTGAACATAATGGAAGATATTTGGGATAACAGGATTTTTTTATAGTTCGTTAATTAACTTTTATATCATTTTTGTACGGTATAAAAATTCAATATCAAAATTAGTACAATACATTTGGTGGAACTGTAATAAATTCGACGACGAATAAAATAATGTCTTTATTAAATATTAAAGCAGTGACATTTAGCTGCTGACAACAAAAAAAAAATGCAGTTCAAATTACACGGATAAACACGTGAGCCGACTTCTAGCAACAGACTACAAAAAACGGATTTTTACGGGTCCCGCAATCTAGCAGCAGTTCCGCAAAAACGGAAAAATCCGTGTCCCGACAACAATGTGTTAAAAAAAACAATGAATATGATGAATAAATTACTAATAAATATATTTTTGAAACATAGTACTTAATATAATCTAACCCATTTAACCACTTATCTACAATATTGACAATAAATAAAATTGTATATATATATCATAATTACTAGTTAAACAATTTACTTCTTTCTATAAATAAGATTTCAAATCCAAAGTTTTCATAAGATATTTAGCAAGAATATTTTAGCCTTGCATAACTTATTCACACTGTTTATGTAACACGTCACATATTACCTCTCGTTTGTGTATGTGAGTATACATATGTTTATAATATGTATAAAAATATACTGGTTAACGACAATAAGGGTTTGCTTTGCGCACAGTTAGAAGTGTACGATGCGACTAAAAGTGGATAATTGTCTTCGATTTCAATACTATTATGACTATTTTATTTATATATATGTATAAAGTGACCTTATGCACTCACGCATATCAGTGCAGAAAATTGTGGACGTACATATATACTAATCAGTTAACTCTTGCGCCGCGTTTCGAGATATTTCTTAGAAGTGTTCGTTGAATCGTTTGTTCAGACGCCGATACTTTATTTATCGCCCAACAGGGTTAGTGTTTTCTCGAAAGTTAACCGATTACCAGTGCGAGTTTATATGTATATAGCAAATACGAGACCATGAGAGGAAGAAATCTGCACAACTCTTTATTTGCGCACGTTTTAAATCGACACTCATGGTGGTCTTCAATAATTAAGATTTGAGTTCGCGTTTCATAGTTGTATCGCAGAAGTATAACATACAACTCTGATTTGTAATTATTGGGTGAATATGTGTAGACATCTGCGCCACAGTGACGTAAGTAATATTATATTAAAATACTGGAATTAATTAGAAGGTGGTATTTGACACCCAAAGTAATTATAGAACCAGATAGAAAAAAACGAAATACATTTGAAAATTTATTATGTGTTCCAGTAAAAAGCTTTATTTATTACTTTTCGCATTCTTAATGAAGAGAAGCATCGGATTTGTCGATATTTTTATACCGATGTACGACGATTCCCTCAAATATGTAATTAGCTACTTTCTCAAAAGCACCTTCGTATTGTATAAATAATTGTTTAATTCGAAACTATCTGTCAAAAAGGTATTTTCTTGTATTTTCCATGAAAATCTAAATTGCTAGCGATAAGCAGTTTGAAAATCAATAAAATATTTATGCTGTACAATTGTACAAGTACCAATTAATCTCAAATAAGATGTAATTTTGGCAGAATTAAATTTCTTTAAATGAGTAGTCAAAAATATAAAATAAATTAAGTTGTAGTGCGCGCTAATGTCGGCGCGCCAAGTCCCGCGCGCTAAAATCTGGGTACCCTTTCGGATATTATTAAAAAAATATATATAAAAAAAATATATATTTAAAAAATATATATAATCATTTGATGCTCGTTAGGGCTAGAACGTCGGCACTAGCCGACTCGCCTAAAGCTGTCGCTATCTGGTTCCTTAACACGCTGGAATTGCACAACGATCTGTTTAATGTCAGCTACGAGGAGCTAGTCTGATTCATACAATTTACATTTTTTATCGTTTATTTTTATTATATTTTTTGTGCGTATCTAAATGGTATTATTGATTGTTTTTGACCACCTGTAACCTGTAAAGTCACGATGGTTTTAATACATATAAATAAATTCGTGACTAAAATCATTCTGTAAATCAATGATATTAGTTAAAAATATAATTACAACTTACAATTAAAAGATCGCTATGTACGACATAGCTTGATTGTATTTTAATTATTCATCCGTTAGATTAGAAAAATCTAGGAAAACCTAATCGGTAATGATCGTTTAGAGTAATTTCAGATCTCTATACGGGATTCGAACCCAGATATTTCAGGTTAATAATAATTGGATTATTTATTTATTTTTATTAAATCTTCTGCTGTAACATGACAGGCGTAAGCCCAATGCGTTACAACAGGGTAAATCTGTACCAACTGAGTAATTAAGTATTAACAACCGGAGTGAAACTCTAGGAATCTGTGACATCTATAATAATAATTATAAATTATTATGTGTAATATAATTTATAACTAATAGATGTCACTGCAGCTGGGGTCGATTTTTTTAAATAAAAATTTGAGTGCTACTGCCGGGGCTGGAACCAGTAACCTCAGAGTTATTAGTCTGAGACGTTAAGAACTACGCTATTCCGTCCTTAATAACATATATCGTAGTATTTGTGTTCAAGCATCTTTGTACAGTGATATTTAGATTGGTCCACAGGTTAAATAATATTGTATTATTTTACAGGCAAAGGAAAGTAAAAGCAATTAAATCTGAACACATTAAGAGATGCAAGAAGAAGAATATACAAATTAAAAACAAAAATATCAGTTAAATTATTAAAATAAGGAACTAATTCGTTACAACGAGGTAAATCAATTAATACATATAAGTAAGTATTGGGAAATCGTACTGAAGCCAGTCTAAGAATTGGTGTCTGCTGCAGGATTAAGCTATTCCGACATATTAAGGAGTCAAGGAAAGATAAAAACATTAACTTTATTACTATTATTTAACAGATGCCATATTTTTATAATTTAATCTTAACCATGATAATAAATCATGAAGTCGTTAAAGTTTTTTTTCACGGTATTTGTGATTTTAACATCTGTAAAAAATATTGAAAATTTTATGATTTCGCACACACCCGACAAAATTCAGACAATGTGAATCCTTGCCCTTGACTTTCGGTCGTAAATGAGGAATTATGACCTGAGAGAGACTTCCAACGACGCTTGCAACATAACATCAATTTGTGTTTTCCTTTCTTTTCAATTTTTATATTTTAGAATCCTCTCGACTTCATTAAGCTCAAAATAAAAATACTAATAATCCATTGAGCACATTGCTTTTATTAATGATAAATTTAATTAAAACGCTCATTTTCCTGCAGTGTTTTTTGCTACTTCCACAATAAATAACCAAAATGATGTTAAAAATATTCCATTAATCAGCAGACAGTATTCTGTCGAATATATGAAATGGTTTGTGATATGGTAGAACTTAAAGTTCAACAAGTTAAATAAACGTTATTAAGCAATGAAGCTATTCTTTGTGAATAGTGAGATTTCTAATCAAAAAAATGCTTTTTGACAGAGTTGATAGCGGTCAGTCAGTTTATGAAGTTTCTATTAAAATATTATATACTGTGCAACATATGGGATTGAAATAAAAATTATTGCTGGTAGATTTTTATTGCAGTATTGATTATTATTCACTGTACTTTGTATACCCAATATTTGATAGCTCGATTTAAATTATTCATGTCTGTTAGCGTGCGACAATTTTAATATATGAATTTTATTATTGTAAAAACACGTGAAAGGGCTCACCCGTCCCAATATATTGTTGACAGAAAAAATGTGTTTTTACTATGAGTCAAAAGAATAACAAGTGCCGATCATTGTCAACTATCGCGAATTTAAAAGCATCATAAAATTTTATAATCTTATATTTATGAAGCACGCAATTGTACAAGCAGAATTTGCTATTTTTATATTTCCAAAGGAAAGAATAAGTATTTTACGTTACTTCTAAATCGATAATAAATATTAATTATCTTATGAAATAATTTATATCAAAATTGCATTAGAGTATTAAAAAAATCTGTTCATATCTCTTGCTAAAGAGCTATCTATCAACCGATAAAGTCTAACGATCATAATTCATTGCGGTAAATAATAAAAATATACTTAAATGCCGTTTTTTGTGTACTACCGTCCACCGAGTATGCCGTATGTGTTTTAAAATACTCCCATTTTTTTTTGTTACAAGGCAAATATTTGAGGATGCCGAAATGAGATGTGTAATAAAACTTATACTGTGAAACAAACTATCGGATTATTAAATAGCGATTTCTGTCCCTTTTCAATACACCATTCACTACCCACATTATTTCTAAATGTGCTTTGCAAAATAGAAGAATAGCCGGAGAGTTTTATAAAAATCAATAACATACATTATATGCTAAACATACATCTATAAAACAATGAAAATACACAATGCATATAAGCAGATTTTACAGTAATACTTATTGGGAACACAAACATGCAAAACTAATATAACAATATCTACAAAAATAATACACTATTTATGAATTACTCGCTATAGAATAAATAAAAATTACCTTTCAGTGTGAAATTATTGCATAGCATATATTATGCAAAACAGAATTATAAAATGTTACTATTTTAATTACTAAACAAAATTCGAGCACACGTAGTCTAAGGCTGAATCATGTTATAAAATATATTAATAATAGTTTTACTTGTTCTGTATGGACTATAATAATTGAGCTTCGTTATTCATATTTATAATGAATAATGCATTCATTAATATATGTTACTAAAACAATAGGCACTTGACTATTATAACGACGAAAGCTATCTTCAATGTTTTATACTAACAATACTTCATTCATTTCAAGGGAACAGCGGCGTAACGTAATATAAAAAAAAATGAACTAAAGCTACATCATTTTCATACACTTTATTTACACCCTCTCTTATTTTTATTATGTAATAGCTAACAATGTAGTGAACATTTAAGAGAATTTTAAATCATAAACGGCTGCTTATTCAAGATAAGACACAAAGAAAAGTATAAGATGAATTTTTGAAACTGGACAAAGTAGCCCACTACTTTCGATCATAAATGATATGATAAACAGATATTAGTTAAAATTATATTGTAAATTCATCTGCACTCATTATGAAAGTAAAAACAAAAATTTTTTTTTGGTAACCGAAATTATACATATAGTAATAATACAATTTCAAAATGAAAAGATAAGAAAAAAAACATATAAACACAATAAAAATTGAATAAATAACATTTTATAAATTACATATTGTACATACATAGAATTATTATTTTTCTACATTTTTTTATGCTCCACATTGAAACAGGGTATGCAATAATGCGGATTGCTTTCGCATCTCCCACAATAGGTAGTAACCCGTTTTGTACGATTTTTTGCATATTTTCGTCCATTAATTGTCACATTTAGCTTATAGCATCTAGCGCAAAAACGACGAACTTTAGCTGCTGGGCCATCTTTTTGTAGCATTTCGTGTCGTGTACTTCTTCGTGGTACTTGGTGGGATTTAGATGCCTGATTATCATTTTTACATGTTAAATGTAATAATAATTGCTGTCTAAATTCAACAATTGATATTTTCTTTTTCGTCACCTCCATATACAGCAATCTTGAATTTACAACAGCTGTATTCAATAGTAGTTCGATTGCAATTTTCCGGTACCATTTAACCGTTTTTCGTAAAGGGGTACAATATGCAGCCATTTGATCCGATAAGTCTACTGACGATTTCCCTCTATTATATTCTTCTACCATTTTTGGCTTTTGTTTTAATATTCGTCTTCTAGTTTTTACGTCACAGTATTCATGTGTGTTTGGTGGAAAGGAGCATGACATCTCTGGTATCTTTCCATTTTACTATATTAATTCCTCTTTTATTTTGTTTAGCAGCAATTTCTCCTTTTTTTAGTTGCGCATTTGCGACATCTTTTGGGATACCTCTTCGATTGGATCGTAGAGTTCCCAATAAGTGTGAGTCTTCTGTTATTAATTTATTAGCTAGATCGATACTAGTATACCAGTTGTCTGTGCATATAGTATGACCTTTTTTAAATAACGGTTGACACAGTTCCATCACTACATTTGTAGGTACAGAACCAACAACATGTTTGCCTGTATATATTTTCAGGCTGTATGTATATCCCGAGGACGTACATAATTTAAATATCTTGATTCCATATTTGTTCCTTTTATGCTTCATATATTGTCTGAAACCTATTCGTCCACGAAAAGAAACCAAACTTTCGTCGATGCAAACAATTTCATGAGGGTTATAGTGTTTTTTAAAATTATTGTTTAACTCGTCAACCAGATTGGATATTTTCCACAGCCGGTTTTCTGAATCGGAAGTGTTATTGTCTGTGAAATGAAGCATTTTTAATAAGATCTCAAAGCGATTTCTGCTCATCACGCTTGGCGGAAATGTTTGCCGGAATGGAATTTCTTGACTCCAATATAGTTGAATGTTGGATAGTTTTACTAGTCCCATAAAAATAATGAGACCTAAAAATCTCTTAATTTCGTGTTTATCGGTATCAGTCCAGGCGTGTAGTCGACTTGAAGGTGTTTGAGTTTTTCCTCTAATTACTTGGTGGGCATAACGATTTGTTTCGACAGCAATATTTTCAAGAAGATCATCCGTCACCAGCAACATGTAAAAGTCATGCGGTTTTCCACAAGCCAGAATTCCAGAAGTATCACTTTTCACACCCGTTGAACTCACAAATGATTTTATAAGGGCCGTATTTCCACGGGGGTTGAACCATTCATTTGATTTATCACTATCACTTTTTTCACTAATACTTTCACTGTCGCTGTCTGCATCCGGTAACAATTGACGACGACGAATGATATTTGGCCTGCCAGTAATTGAACTATCCTCACTTGAAAATTCTTCATCTGACATATTATATAAATTATCTGCCATTTTTTAGGGTAAAACTAAAATAAATAAAATAAAAAATATTAGAATAAGTAAATAAATAATATAATTTAGGGGGCGTAGCCCTAGGGGTGGTTGACCTCGAGGCCAATGAGACTCTTGTGTGAATCTAGGTGGACTTTTTATGAAGTTATATTTACATTCGACTATGAAGCTGCGCAGGTGGTAATGTCTCAGGGCTCTTGTGGCTGCGTGCGGCGAGTGGTTCGGGAGTTCCAGGAGTAATCTTCTGGTCTGTCGATGAGGGCGCGTGGCTGGTTCCTCCGGATGACTGCTGGTAGATCTTCTCTCTCTCTGGCTGGGTGTTTCGTCTGCGTCTCTCTGCTATCTCCGACCGATGCGTCGCTGGCTCCCTTCTGTCTCTGGCTGTTTCTTGTCTGGTGCCTCAGCCGGCTGCCCTCTTTTCCTTGGAGTCCAGGTTTATATCCTTTACGGGTTGCACGCTTGCTGGCCAATCGCGATTGTGCATCGATCTCCTAGCCAATCGCTGCAGTCGCTTCGTAGAACTCGAGAAATCGGATGTTGCATTTTCGAAAGCGAGTTTTTTGGTTGTCCAAACTTCCGCATTCTTCGGAAAGGGTTCGTAGTGTGGTGATTGATTGCTTCCTTACCGTTTTGTCACAAAAGGGATTCTCTTAACATAAAAGAAATCCCTCTTGTGCCATGATATTTGTCTCATTGTTAATGAATGACCCATTTAAAACGACAACGTCCAAAAATAAAATAAAAAGCTTCGGGTTTCTTTTGTCTATCAAAAAATGGCATGAAAAATGTAACGTTTATTGGTCATGGTATCTCTGTATTTGAAAAAAATATGTGTGCCTGTTGTTTTATTTTATGAGGGGTTTTTGGTATTTATTATAAGACAAAGCAAATGGTCAACTATCGACTGATTTTTTTATACAATAGACTTATTTTATACAATATGCTTTTCAAGCCACTTTTTTCACCCCTATTAAAATTATTACCCTTTTTTACACACATACATAGAAATGGAAAGTTTTGTCGATGTCTCTATGGTCGATGTTGTAATATTTCAAATCTCTATAGATTAAAGACAATACATTCCATTGTGAATCGGGAAATACACATGTTTATATTTTATACGATAAAATGATTAAAAAATTTAATAAATTGTTTATGATTGATAAATTAATTTAAGTTAGATAAGAGTATGTTTTCCGAGGGATCAATCATCCATGATTATTATAATTCAATCGCACGACAGCAGGTAATATGTCTTCTCACCATACTTTAGGATACCAGTTGTATTCATAATCCACTTAAAAGGTTCGGGCACCATAGTCAGCGACTGTTGATAGATTGATGAAAAGCCTAATATAGTTTTAGCGTGCAGAAGTAAAACACTGGTAAATATTCGAGGGCGCCATGGTGGCCACTAATGGCGGACACTTATTCTACAGAGTCATGGTGGCCATGGGTGGCGGACACCCCCAATAACACGTTACGCTTGCATTTTTCAACCACTAACTAATTATTTATATCATTTATTATTATATATGCAATATCCAGTCAAAATTCGTTTTGGCCTGGACAGTATTTTTCAAAATTTTGGTTGGCAGTTGGCGCAAGTATTGTGTTTTAAATGAACAAATAGCAAAGACGGAATTATAAAAATTTTGTTTGTAACAATCGTTACAGAATCTATACCTAAAATATATTTGTACTATATAGAAATTTGTTGCAGAACGGTATATAAAATAATAGTATCGTTACTAAATAGTTGTATTATTATTATTAAGATAAACAAACTTTAAGAATGATTTTATGTAATATTCACAACTGTATCAACTAGCTTATCTAATTTTATATATTTATTGAAAAAGCTACTAATAGCAAATCCATACCAAGCCCCGTCCTACTATGCAATTAGTTTTTTCAGCCAAATCAGTTTCAATACAAATCTGATATCAATGTATTTTACCCTTTGAGGGTGCTTTTTATTTAAGTGATGAGGGTGTCCCCTCAATATTGGTATGCAATATTGAATTGAGCACGACCACGGGGCCTCTGTCGCCATTCTAAATTAACTATTTTGCTGTGCTTGTAGTATGTATATTTGCCGTAATATTTACTCTTTGACGGGGGATGCAGACAGAATTACAAATCTAATTATTGTTTTAAAAGGAAGGAGTTTATTTTTATTATTTAATTTAATTGTACGGCAGAGGATAAAGTTTCACGCTAAGCTTTTACTCTCTGAATTAATTTGTCTATATGCGATTTCCACGAAAGCTTAGAATCAACGGTAAATCTAATATAAGTTTCTGTATAATATAATTCCAGGGTTTCATTATACTTTTTTATTTTTCAATAAAGGATGGCGTACGATTTTTTTACTTTATTTTGAAGTTTAACTATTGCATAATGTGGATTTAGAAAATTCTACACAACGAAAATTTAGAACATAGGTTATTGTTTTGATATATTTAACTAATAATTTCAACTGCATTATATTTTTCTTTATTTTAAAGTAAAATGTGTATTTATCGAAAATATAAGTGATAAAAATATAATGTTTTGAAAATATTTCAAAGCATTTTTCTTAAAATTATGTTAACATCTATAATATATACATATATAGACATTATTTTATTTTTTTATATATGTATATATTACCGTATTCTTAAATATACATATATGTGTATATTGATATATATTAAAAAGTGCAAATGTGTCATTTCTCTGTAGTTTTGATTAGAAATAGCTTGTAAATACATTGAATAAAGACAAATTGAACCTTGAGATACTCGAGAATTTATTAGTCTAGGATTTGATAGTTGAGATTATTTGCGTTGCGATGCATTACAACCGGGTAAACACAATCAAGAACTAATAAATACGTAAGACAGCATTCTGAAATCAATGTCCTTATTTCAGTGACATTTATTCTATTAACTATAATTATTATCTTCCGTGAGATTAGGAGAAAGTAGGAAAGTTTAACATGTGATGATCGATTATAATTATATGTAAATAAAAATAAATGTATATAAAAAGTGTAAAATCAACTATGGCCTTTGTGAAAACTACGAAAGAGATTTAAGAAAGGGTATTTCATATTTAATCAATTAATTAAAAAAAGCTGTCAGTCACTCACTGTCGCGAGGTACCGCAGCTGGTTAAGCCTAAATATTGTTTTTTAGGCGACTATTTTGTGGAAATCATATTTTCACAGGCGCCAGTAGTGCACAACTCGCGGCCCGCAACTGTATATTCTGCGACCCGCAAACATGATTGAAACAAAAATGATTCTAATATAGAAATTCCTCACTCAATTGTAATATCAATACGATACTTTACGATCAATAATTTTACAAAAAACTTTTTTACACAAATAAATAATAAACTTTTTATTATTATTTATCGAACAGTAACTTTCTTAATTAATTTAAAATTTAGGAATCATCTAAAGAGCGTATTAGTAATGTGTAATACTATCGGAACTCATACAATGAAACTTTTAGTGATTGGAAAATCATTTAAGGGGACTAACGTAAAAAAAACTTCTTGTTGCTTATCATCAATAAAAAGGAGCATGGATGGACAGAGAGAACTTTGAAGATCAAAAAAATAAAACTTTAAATCAAAAGTGCAAAAACAATTATCACTTCTCAGAAGTCAAAAGAAATAAAATCGTGTCAGCGCCGTCACAGTGGGAACGCTCGTTATCGAGTGTTCCCACTGCGACGGCGACGGTTCATATATCAAATACAAAAAAATACAATAAATTCGGTGTGATTAAAAATATGAGAAACATTGGTGTGGCGTGAATTACAATATTGAACAATTAACATAATAGATAGAGCGAAACATTATTTTTTTGGGTGTTTCTTTTCAGGTAGTGGTCCCAACATCTGCAATTAGTACAGAATATACCGTAAATAAATGATATAAATAATAGATAAGAAGCTTAATTTTTGTGATGAATTGGACCGCAGTGGATTCAATAAGAAAAATATTTTATATAATTAAATAATATTAATTTATTCTTTGCACTTATTGGTTAAATATATTAATATCGTAAAAACTGAGATCAAAATTATGAATATATTCGAATACTTCATCCACTTTTTATTCAATATTTATAATTGAAAATTACGTATAATTGAGAACCATACACGATATGCAGTCCTTTCGAAGAAAACATAGATTTATACGCTCTCACAAAGACCTAAACACCGAGAGAGTGTTAAATTAAAACTAAATACGAGTTTAGGGTTTGTTAGCTTCTATCCTTTATTCCAACAACCAGTGTTATTGGGTAAGGATTTGTTTACGAAGAAAGATGTCATATAACTCGTTTACATAATATACAGAAATAATGACGCAACGTTTTTTACGCACATTAAAGGGCTGTATTGTGTAAATTAGAAAGCCTTAAAAAACTAAACTAAATAAAACAATTCGTGCGCCCGACTCAAAGTAAAGCGAGCGCAGAAAAAATTGTTTATCAAACTTTTGCCATTTTTTTGTCAAACTAAGGAACAGGATTTTTTCCGAGAAAAATATTTATAGCCAACTTTATTGAAAATAAATTTTATTCTGTTATAATTTGCTGTCCTCAGCATTACTTAACCTGCCTATACTCACAGGTAGGGAATCCAATCCCGGGCCAAAATGTTGATTCTGGGATTTCGGTATTGCAATTAGTCTATCCCGTGATAATTTTAATATTTATTTAATAGGTATTAGCTATGGGTTTTTATCGATAAAAATAATTTAAAATGAATAATACAATATTTTTTACATCTGTTTTTATAACGTACAATGTATAAAGTGCGTATAGTTTTAAACTTGGGTTTAAAATAGAAAATAATATAATAAAAAAAAGTGAAACAGTTTTACAGGCGGTCCTTGACTTTCGCACAATTCGCTATTTCGCACATTTAAAAAAAAAATAGGAAGAAGAAAAAAATAAGGAAGAGATTGGTATCCTTTGACTATAAGAGCTGTTCTTAAATCAATCGATGTAGTAAATATATTGAATGGTAAACCATCTCGAGATGTCATCTGTGCAAGCACAGCGTCGAGTGATTGATCTTCTTTGGTTAAAAAATAGTCGGATATTAATTTTTTTTTACAACGGTCGATCAGGTGATTTGGTGGTTGTCTCGGTAGAATTGACAGAAGATGGCTCATGAATTTTCATTTTGTGTATTGAAAGCAGATGTGTAAGTAGTCTTTTGGTAGATCCTACGCCAGTTTTTAAAATCACACTGCACTCTACATTTAGCTGTAGCACTATCCGTTGATGCTTAAAAGTATTTCCATATCGAATTAATATCACCATATTGTTTATGAATATTTTATTTCGGTTGTTTATTAATTACTGAAGGGCGAAAATATTTGATTGAAATATAATGTACGAGGGGGGTATGGATCTCGTTTGAATGCGATCTGATTTAAATTAAATTAAAAATATTCCTGGTTACATAATATCTAACCGATGCAAATTTTTGTTGATTTGTCATTTTTTTAATTTCAGACTGTTATTGTTGTAAAATGAGGGCTCATTAAAGGTAATAAATAACGTTTTTATTTTTGACAAATCCATTACGATCCAGGACGTTGGGATCAATTTTAAAATTTTATGTGTTTGACATTCATTAAAACATTATTTATCACCTTAAATGAGCTATAGTTTTGCCATTTTATTTTTTATATTTTATGTTATCATCAATGCGTAACGTAACGCAGTAAAAATTTATTATCCGCGAGCATTCGGTGTTCAACAGAAGCATGTGCAACTTGCGCAAGTATGTACACGAAATATAACGATTTTGTTAATAATAATAATTCGATTGTGCTTGATAAATCAATCAATCCCGAAAATTTCGCGATGATGTTTTATAATCCCGGGACTCATCAGGTATTGAAAATCGTTCGTGATCCCTAGATATCGGGATTGGAATTCAAATATAACGATATACTAATAGCTCTTGAAAAATTCTTACTGATATTTGAAAATTTTTGAGAGATCTCAAAAGCAAACGAGAATCACAGATTTTCTTAACAAATAAAAAAAATGATAATCTGCATTGTATCACATAATACATTGTAATACATATATTATACATATTTTAAAATTAAATACAAATTTATAGCTTAGATTATATGTTTTACAAATATCCGTGCCCTTTCTAAGACATTGATCCGGGGGATATATCATATTTTTTTTCATAACCCTATCGAATATGGTTTAAAGCTTTTTGGTCGAATGAAGCTGAATTGTTCGTCAGGCAAAATATTATTATCACTAATATGTTCTAAAAATATTTCATAGATTCTTACATATATACTTACTATGTAACAGAAACAATGTAATAGGTCGATGGCTCGACGGCAGTAAAATATTAACCTGATTCTTAAAAGCCACGAAGAACTAATGATTAAGATAATAGTTTATGTTGATTGGGTAGCCTAAACGATCCTTCCCACTACGAAGGCGTCGGTTTCCTTTTTAATGCACGTCAAATTCACACTTCTCGAAAGTCGTAAAAACGCTCCTTTGCCGTCGTAGTGGGAATGTTGCGTAAGGCGTGAAGAATTTTAATAGCACTACTTTGAAGGTAGTCATTCATGTGAGCTTTGCGATTTGTTTCCATTTTTTTAGGGTTTTGAAAAATAACCTCTACTTTGTAATTTGTTACTTTGTAATCTCTTTACTGCGCTTGGAAACTGTCAGTTGTCTTCGCCTTTTTAATTTCAAAGCAGGAGTTCTTAATCTAGGTTCCAAAAGATTTCAGGGGTACGCGTAAAACTTATCAAGTGTGTTCAAAAATGGGAGCAGAATATGAAGTGTTTCTTCACTACACAAAAGTACGCTGACATTTAAGAGTACATGTTTTTAAACGCCTATTAAAACTAAGGTAGGAAGTTTCACTTTTTGTTGAAGAAAGAAAAAGCCCACTTTTTCATCTACGAGTTGGGTTATCTGGCCATATGTATAGGATAAATATTTTCATTCAAGGTCGTGAAGTCACCATTATGGATGCAACTGAAATACTAAGAGTTTTGGCTCTCTGGAATAATAAAAATAGAGGTCAATACTCTGGCAAATTTCTTAGCTAGAAGAAGTGGACTTAGAAGAGGATGGAACATAAAATTTTATAAGCAACTTCTATGAAAAGAAATATTATGTCAGAGAACACTTGAAATTATTAAAAACTTTTTGAAGATTCTGCGTTCCTTGAGTTTAGTTTATCTCTGTATTGTAAAGCGAGCAATGAAAGTTTTAATTCCGTTTGCAACAACATATGAGCGGTCGGGATTTTTAACACTTTCATATAACAATGAAAATGGAAGCTTGAAGTCGATTAGATGTCCAAGAAGATTAAGAATAGCAGATTTTACATTGACGTGTCTTTAAAAAATGGATTACTATTTATAATATATTTTTTCGATATACTTTATATCAATACGTTTTTTATATAATTTTCTTCTATATATTAAGTATAGATTGTTAATTTTTTTTACAAAATGTAAGAAATTAATCTCTATTTTATGAATTCGCATTTCGACATGATCATAGCCATTTTTTTCTAAAAATTAAATTTGTATAAATATTTTTAAATGTTTTACAACGCTGCATTTTTTTATAGCGCTGCATAGAATAGGGTGCGTCCGTGCCAGACGTTTTAAAGTAATTTTTATAAAAGTATCGGGACCAGAAAGTGGTATAATTAAAATAAAATTAACTAGTTTCACTACAAAAAACTGCATTTTAATATATATATATATATATGTTAAAACCAGGCGCGGGTGGCGAGATACTTCCCCTCTCGATCGAGAGTGAGTGAGAGATAAGGGCATGCAGATCGCATGCCCTCAAAACGATTTCAGTAAAAATCTAGTATTAAAAAACTTTATTTTGTGAAAAGAACGTAATTAAATCAATAATTTTTGCATGTTTGAATATTATAATATTTTTCACTCCTTTTTAACACTTAACCGGCGGGTCGGGTATATTTACCGATTTCGTTCACTGGCGGTAGCCGGCGGGACGGGTAATAACTACCTTTTACGAATTCGGACGTTTAACGATGGGTCCAGTTGTTTCTACCCGCAAACACTAAAGTGTTTTGTGATGACATATATGAATGAAGGTTTGTACTACAAGAAAAAAAAATTAAGGGGAAAATATTTTTATTATCGCCACAACTTCACATGTGGGGGACAATCAAAGAACTCTTTGCATCAACAAGCTAAAGTAATAAAACACGATCGTAAATTACTTTTAAAGCGTGACAAAGCTTGGCATAACAAATTTAGCCCATGGAAGACCGAAATATAATTTACATATGATAATTCACATAGTTCATTTTATTTACATTATTAATTAATATCTATTTTTTAAACTAGAGATATAATAAAGTAGAATAAAGCAAATTTTATGATATTAATTATTATTTTATGCAACCCTCAGATTGAAAACCATTGATAAAATAATTTTAACATATGAACCAATACAATGCAGAACATTTGATAAATTTTTGTTTTTTAATTCCGTTTAATTCAAAAGTTATCATATATTTTTGTTATAAATCTGTGTTGCGTAAAGTTCTCGCGAAACAGCCCATTTTTACAGATCATGCGGAAAAAAAAGACCCGCCGGTTAAGTGTTTATATTTAAACTTTTTTTTTATAATTACTTTAATTTCTATTTTTAGTTGCACAAATTTCAATAGATTGTTTGATTTAATTTATAAAATATTTAGCTTCTGAAAACGGTTTATTACGTAATAGTTATTTTTGCATGATTTTGATTTTGCAATACTTAGATATCAATCGATATAGTTCAAGAATCTATGTTTTAGTTAGGCTATTAAAAATTATATAAACTATTTTAAGGCAAAATTATTTCATTAAAAAAATCAGAAATTTCTATTGCATTAATAATTTTAAAATGAGTATGTTTTGGCTAATTTTGAAGCAGTAGAGAGATAATACCATTATTAGGTTGAAAGGATTGAATGAAATAAATTGTAGTGTTTTTCATATTATTTGAATAATATGAGATATTTGCAAACCTATGTATTAAATATTCGCTCATAAGTATAGATTTATAAATATATTCTCACGCGCAATAGATTGAATCTTATGAATAAAATATAAATTTAAAAGCATACCATTTTAGTGTGTTATTGCTAAAACATATCTATTGTATCATATATAAAAATATAGTATTGTTAAAATAAGTAAAATGTATAAAAAGAGTCCCAAAAAATACCAACATTTATGCTCCAACCTACATGTTTATTTTTTAATATATTAATAATAATAATATATTTTGGGAGTGGGAGGCGAATTTAAGCCTCGCAACTAAAAATAGGCGAACGTTCAATATCGCCGACCTGTCTGTCTGGTAACAGCCATTTTTAGTACTATTTGCAGAATTTATTCAGTGATTCTAGCATAAACATTTATAATTCACAGCATTAGAGTTGTGGAAGCGTTGTAATAAAAATGGGCCACTAATTCAATTAAATCTTGCATATTCGTTGCATGGCTTATTATTAAGGAACAGGCGGGATATAATTATTGTTTTTTTTAAATGGTTATCGATCCATTCCAAGAACTTTCACAAACAATGCGAAAACACCTAATGCACTTTACGTCTGGACCAATCTTCAGACGGACAACATTGGCAAACATTTGCAAGTTAATATCGCATTCGAAAAGGACCCTAACACATAAGTAAACTTACACGGATTATCCACTTCAATTAAGAGTAAGGTATGTATCATACATAATCATATTTTTATATCGGGGGAAACTGGATATAGTGATACATATATACAAAAATATTTACAGAGATGTTTATCTATTTTTTAGATCATATATTGGGTTATAAGATCATTGCTTCTTATGTGAGTGTTGGTTAGCAACAAACGCTACATACTTATTTTTGGACTGTAAGACGATGCGATGACTTTTATTGAAGTTGAAATTACGAATTAACATAATCATATAAATAGGGGAATCTCCTTTGTTCGGGAGCAATATGTCAAATAACTTGATAACCATACGGTTAGTTATCCGACGGACAAATAACGCAGCTATCATTATTTTATAGCGAATTAATCAAATCGGAGGCTAGAAAACTATGGGCTTAATGTTTTAATTATTTTGGATTATGTTTCTTCCGTTTATTAATGATGTTAATAACGTTATTAATAATTCGCGATTCTTACTAAATATATTCTATTGAGGATTGTATAAAATCTATGTGCATGGTGATCCGCTAATAGATTACTATTTAGCATAAAAATGTCATTTCATGGCCTATTTTAGAACAAGAACGCCATATAATTTTGATGCTGAAATGGATAAGAATGTCATTCATCGCACAGAAGTGTAACCGATTTGGCTGTCCTGTTTTAAGCGAACTACGGATTTCATCAGCATATAATAAACATATCACGGATTTGGGATTTGTCTTGCGATCACGTATCAATTGAGAAACTCGAGAGACAATGTGTTACTAATATAATAACTTAGCTTAGAGCATCTGATCTGATTGCCAAATAATGCAACTGATTCACTTCTAATAGAATAAGTCCAAAAAGGTTACTTAGAAACCTGTGTGTAATATTTAATAAATATTAATTCATTTTTATTTCTCATAAAATTTCTACACAGTATGTACATAGGAAAACACTTTTTAAAACTGCTAGCAGGGAATATTCACAATATGGATATTCTGGAAAAACTTAAATATCATAAATTCCCTAGTACTGTGTGTAAGAACAAGACTATTGGAACTTTGAGAAATAATCAGAGCCAGAGCGTATTGATTTGTTCTCATCCAGATAATCGCAGTCGTTGGACGTATATGGTCTAGCTATTGATGCTATTAATGTAAATATATTTATACAGAAATATGTATCGGTATATAGCTGTTATATCCTACACGTGTAAATAATTAAATAAATAGGTATATATTTTCAATTATATACTTTTTAGGCAAATCTACGCAGCGTTTGTAACACAGGCAAAAGTTTTTAATTGGCAAATTATAATAGAAAGGTAAAGGTGCCAAATGGAAAAAAGCAGTCCGAGGTCGCCGTCTGGTAAAATACTATTATGGACCGGAATAAATCCCGCAAAGGTTGTAGCGCAAAGAAGAAAATGAGATGAAGCATTAAAAAATAATATATTTTCCTTTCGATCGATTATATCAAGTTGATGGATGTAGACTATTTCCGGAACGGATACTCCGTAAAACAATTTTACAATATTTAGCCACACAGATAAAAAGCTCGATTTACATGTAAGATTATTTTTTATATAGTATACATTTTAGTATTTTAAGCAAAACGTTATATATAAGTGCTTGCTGTCGCTCGCACCAAATTTAATTACTAGCGTTAGTGGAATCTTTTCATAGGTCCTCCATATTTAAAATAGCTTACAGAAGATATTTTCAATTTACGACTTTTACACGTTATTATTTTATTAGCGATTTAAAAATAAAATATTAGGATAAGTATACTTTTTAATACTGTCTATTTTTTTATTACGTATATTTGTTAAATTTAATCAAATAGAAAAATAGATGGCGCACACAAAAATTCTGAAAAAATAGGTGATTGTTTGATTGGCAAATATATTTTATTTTAATTCCAACTGATTAATATTTTTCTCTACTTTTAAGTTGAAATTTGTGTAAAAATTGGAAGTGTAAGTGTATCATACAAATGTAAATCTAATTAATTGTAAAATATGTGTTATGCTATTATTTTTTTTATATATATTTACGTATTCCTAAATTTAGATATACACACGTAATACGTATGCATATGTTGATTATCTATGATCAGAATTTTTGTTGTGCGCAATTTTCGTTTCCCCAATAATCATCGAACCACTTGAAACACTTATCCGTAAAAAAATGTATATGTTAGGAAAATAGTTACAGAATTTTTGTTGCGCTATAAATACAAAACTTCAATTCTAGCATTATTACTCAAATTTTTAAGAAAATTGCTTTAAATAAGTCTATTATAAGCAATCATACATTTTTAGTAACATCTAATTTTTATATTTATCAAAAAATAAGATGTAAATTTTGTGACGATTTTTATTAAATTCTAGGATTATTTTTATTTATTAGCGGTGAAATTTTTTAAATTGTGTTACTATAGTATAATTATGAAAGCAACTATATTAAAAATATTTTAAGGCATAAATCGGATTATTTCATTTTTATTAGCATAAAATGTTGTAAAGTTTAAGCCTAGTAAAATAAATATACTACATATAAATGTACATATGTTCATAACTACTTGATAGACTTATCCGTAAAAAATGTTTAATTCAGGAAAAAAATAGTTACAGTCTTTGTTGCGATTTCAATACAAAAAATATTTTTTATACTTGCAGGAAAATTTGCTTTAAATAAGTCTACTATAATTAATCAGCAATTTTAAGTACTATTTAAATTTTATGTAATATACTATAAGCAAATAAAAATTGTATATTCTGTATTCTATTTATATTAAAAAAAAATTATCCATTAGCGGCGAAATTTCTAACTATGTGTATAAATTATGAAATCAACTATATTAAATATATATAATAAAATGAACGCAGATAATTTTACGTGTAAATCAGATTATTTAATTTTTAGTAACACAAAAAGTAGTCTAGTTTAATCCCAGCAAAATTAATATGTCTGTATATAACTACTAGATACACATATCCGTAAAAAATTAATAAGTCAGAAAATAATAGTTAACTCGCCTTTGTTGCGATTTCTACACAAAAAATATTTTTTATATTTTAAAAATTCATAATTATTGTAATGCAGAAAAAATGCTTTAAAAAAGTCTACTATAATTAATTAACATTTTTAAGTACTATCTAGGTTTTATGTAATATACTATATTTGTTGAAAAAAACAAATTCTGTATTCTATTTATAATCTTTAAAAAAACTATTTGTATAAATGATGAAATCAAATATATTAAACATATATAATAAAATCAGCGCACTTATTCGTAAAAATATGCATAAGTCAGGAAATAATAGTAACTGAGCCTTTGTTGCGATTTCAATACGAAAAATATTTTTTAATACATAATTAATGATATAAAAATCATAAAAATTTAGTACTATTAAGTCTTAAAATCAAATGAAAAAATGTTGATCCTGTTACGATTTTATTGAATTCTATGACTATTTTTAATGAACATATTCTTAGACTGATTTTATATTACTATATTAAACATATGTAATATAAAATCAGTGCATAATTTTGCGTATAAATCAGATTATTTAATTTTTGGTGGCATAAAAACTAGTTAAGTTTAATCCTAGAAAAATAAATATACTACATATGTATGTATATAACTACTTAATACACATATTTGTAAAGCATGCACAAGTCAGGAAATAATAGTTTGATACAAAAAAAAAAAAAAAATATTGTAATGCAAGTAAAAATTGATTTAAATAAGTCTACTACAATTAATCAACAATTTTAAGTACTATCTAGATTTTATGTAACATATATTTGTATTAAATTGATATTTTTAATAGATATATTTTTATTTATAAGCGGCTATATTTCTAATTATTTGTTTAAATTATGAAATCAGCTATATTAAAAATCGGCGCATAATTTTAAATAGAAATCAGATTATTTAATATTTGAAGTAAAAATGTGTAGTCTATCCCAGCGAAATATTAACTACTTGACACACATATTCATAAAAATCTTTTATTGCAATTTCAAAGCAATCATTAATTTATAGTTCTATTTTTTATATTTGTTAAATTTATCAAATAGAAAAATACAATTTTATGATTTTTTTTAGAAATGAGCTACATTGAAAAAATATTTTTAAATCAGCTCATTTTATGAGATTATTTGATATTTGAAAACTACGTAACACATTTAGTCGCAAATTTTCATGATTTAAAAAATAGTATTTAACAATTTTTTTGCTTTTTACAAAAAAATATTTTTTCCACTTAGAAATTACATTAAATGCGCTCAGAGTATATTTTAAATCAATGCCTGTTATTGCTCTAAATTAAATATGAAAATTTTCACTAATAAAAATTCGACGATATCCAAAAAACAAACTAGCATATAATTTTATGGTAAAATTTTGTTGTACAGTTATCATTAAAATTAATATAAATTGCTAATCAATTATTTTTTGCTTTACATATATGTAATCAATTTTTATACAAACACATTTAATATTTTAAATAACAAAAGAAAAGCGACACACACAAAAATTAAAATTATAATATTTCTCCCAAATTTTTAGACTTATTAATTTAAATTAAGGCTTCAGGAGTAATATTATCGCAAATATACGATGATGTATAATTCTAAAAACATAGAACTTTGCGCTGCGCGGCTAAATAAACCTCGTCGCTTTGTTCCGTTAAAGAAGATATCAAACAATTTTTTCATAAATAAAAACGTTACCCCCAAAGCGGGGGCGCCCGCGCGTCTCGCATATTCATACGCCACATAATATTACATGCAACATTTAAAGAAACATCAAAGTAGTATTTTATTTCTTACCTCGCTGAAGCTGCCTGTCGCTAGGTGGTTATGTGTAATACCTAATGATATAAAAATATATGTTAACACATTAAAAGAAATATGTATTTTATTTAAGACGATAGAGATTTATACGTACAATTTATTACGAAGCGGATTCAGCGGGACGTCTTTTCTATCAGCAATTTGATCTTCTTCTTCTCCACAAATTATGATTTGTGAATGTGAATAATTATCGCAGCGATATGATTAGCTCACGAGTGCGCTCGAAGCGGACGTGTTTACCCGATCGAGGGCAGTTTATGAGTGAGCCCTGGCTGCCCTGGTGAGCTGCACGGGAGGTGCGGTGCAGTGATGTTGAGCCCTTGGCAAGTATGGACCAATCACCGAACGAGACGTGTTATAGCAGGCGGAATGATATACCCTGTGCCACCTCGAATGCCCGTCCGAATGTACACATACATACATCAGGGCTGTCATAATTTAATATTAATTAACAAAAGCTATAATAATTAAAATTTAAAAATATGAAAATAATATGGCCTCGACCCGATTCCGGAGCAAAAAGGATGTATAATAAAACATAGAAATGCAGACTGGTCTTAATAAAATATTTTTAAAATGGTGCACGGAAAAATCATCGTAGATAATTTATCACGAGTCTTGAAATTTGAATATTAAATTGTCTTTACTTAAAAATTCATCCGTTACTATAATAAATGAATATTTAAACAAAAGCATAAACAAATAATAATTATGTGCTTTTCGGAGTCCGTATGGTGTGTCACTTTATTTATAATTTATTGTAAATCTTCCGCTGGGATATAACAGGCGTTAGCCCAATGCGTTACAACGGGATAAACACACCAATTACCATGTGAGTAGTGAGCTAGCTAGATTTTATTTTAATTATTCATCGTGATATTCGTACGCGAGATTAGAAAAATCTAATCTGTGATGAACGATCGGAATTATAAATAAATATAAATAATTAATTACAATCTTCCAGGCGCAAAAAAAAATTAAAAACACTAGGGTTAATATTAGATTCGAAGTGCGTGTATACTTATGAATGTTGTACTTTAAATTTTAATTATAAGCAATATATTTTTAGTATAAAAATTACAATAATTTTATTCGTAATTAGAAAAAAAAATAGGGTTTTTATTTGCGACTTTCCGCTGCGTGCTTTAAGGTGCACTAGAGTCGCGATCGCGTCCCTATATTCTTAACTGTTGCGGCCAGTACGTCAGCACTTGCAAGCAAACTTTCTAAACAAAAATATGCTTACGGCAATAGCTGTGAGGAGTTGGAACAATGTAATTCTGATTGTGATATTTAGGTGTGTGCTATAATTGTTTTTTTTTTATTATTTTTAAATATTTAGCGTTATATTTTTTTTGTATAATGACGCCATCATGACGCATTGGGAAAACTTGTCAAGTTATGATGGTCAGATTAACAATAAAAAAATAAAAAAGCATCAAGGTATTATAAACCGGCTTATACCACTGGGATCTATCAGTTATTGAAATACACATGGGATCTGTCTGGTATATTTATTTTATAACTTGTTAGGTTAGGTTAAATATGAAAAAAATTTAAATAATTAAAATAAATCACAATATTTTATTTTAATATTGATTAAATCTTTTGTTGTAACCTATTAGGCATAAGCCCAATGCGTTACAACGGAGTAAAACTGTACATACTGAGTAAGTCAATCGGTGAAATCTATATTAATAATTATAAATTATTATATATAATATAATTTATAAGCAATAGATGTCATTGCACTTGGGGTTTTTTTATAATAGCGCATTTTTTATAATTAAAAATTCAGATGTCGCTGCCGGAGTTTGAACCCGCAACCTCAGAGTTACTAGTCTGAGACGTTACGGACTACATATGGATGTATATTTATATTTATTGTTAAACGAACAAATTAATCACAAGCTGTACATTAATTATAATTAAAAATAACAATGATTTGAACGTTTTGTATTATAAATTGGTTCCTAATTCTGTCTTGATTGTTCTTGATGTTGAAAAACATCGCTAATCGTAGAAGTGCTTAAGAAGTTGATACGTTTTTGTTCTTTTTTGAAAATTTCAAAATATCTAAAAAAAAATTCAATTATCTATTTGAACGAAATGTTTTTTTTTAAGCAAGAGTTGTCTTTTTTCCACATCCGAGTATTTTCGAGGCTACCCTTAAAAAAATAAACTTATGAACTATGTTACGCACAAAATATTTTATCACAAATTTGTATGAATACTATTTGAATATTAGTGCAAACATCTGAGTAGAAAATAGTAGATAAAGACCGAATAATATTTAGGTTGGAATCTCTAATCATGATAAACTTTAAAAATTGCTTTAAATATTTCACATACACTATAATACACATATCCCCATTACAAATGATGTGCATCATCCCATATAACTTGATACAGTTCCTATTTACTATCGACGAATCTCTAAGGCCTTTTACAGTCCTCATATGAAAAGCTTTGAGCATCGACGGATTGTCGACGCCACCCCCCAGCAACATTAAATACACGTTACTTAGAAATTACAATGCATTGTATTCCAACGCAAATATGGATACGATCCAAATCTGTAACAATACTTGAATATTTTATAGTACAACTAGTTACAGACAATCAAAAAGTTTTTAATTAGACAGTGTATGTCGAAGTGCTTGAAAACTTTGGACTGCTTAGGGCAAACCCCGTCTTTATAATTTCTTTAAAGTGGTCATCTAATAACGAATCAAATGTGGTGACCACGCTCTTTTTCTGTGAAGGAAATAAACTATTTGACTATTTTGCCGACTGCAAAGAGTAATAACAAAGTTATAAAAGATTTGACCTCAAAAATTCATGTTTATGGTATTGGAAAGTCTTCAAACCGTTGTGTTTTAAATATGCTGATTACTTTAGAGAGTTCATTTATAAAGCGCCGATGATTAAATGGCGCTATTTAACGGATCCCTACACGCTTTTAGCGATAATTGCATAAATTTATAATCACCACATCTGAAGTGCATCCTCTCGGCGGCTCGTTTCAAAAACCGTTACAGAATTCACGTGGTCTATTTTTTAGTGGACCATAATTTGCCTAATTTAAAGAGTGCGTATATTATAATAATTAAATTCAGTAGAAATAAGATGATTTTGAATTAATTTTAATAATAATACTTATAAATGATTAAATATAGACTTATAAATTAGTAATAAGTTTGAGTGATATTTTAAACATTAAAAATATGATCATGATAGAAATGCTATATAAAATAAAAACGATTTACTTAAAATAATGGAAAAAAAGAAAAATATATTTTAGTTCAAGTTTTAATTAATACATAATAGAATAATTTACATTTGTGCTTGCATGTTTGGTGAAACCAACTATGATATTTAATACTACTAATAATATTATAAATATCGTTACCATTTATGTTCTTAGTTAAGTTTTTTTGTGTTTTGTTTTCATTTTAGATTTGTTCACGTAATTGTTAAAAGCTAAGCAGTGGCGTAGCTATGGGGGGGCGGAGGGGGCGGGCCGCCCCGGGCGGCACTTGCTTGGGGGCGGCATTTTTGCGATGGGACCGTCTAGTGTGGTTCTTAACTCTGAATGGACTAAAACATATATAAATCCGCGAATAACGAGAGTCTAATAATAACCAATTTATTATTTTAAGAAATTCTGATATTATGACCCTGGAAAAAATATATAGGGGGGGGGGGCGGCAATTTTAAGGATCGCCCTGGGTGCCATATATCCTAGCTACGCCACTGAAGCTAAGTCAAAGAGCTTTTTTTTCGACTTCTGTCTGCCAGTTCTAACACCGACTTCCTGGAAACCTTATCCCTTGAAATCCCTATAAATTTCAATACTCCTTAATAAATACTCTTGATAACTCTTATTTTCTTGTCTTTTTATAAGTTTTAATAAATTTTAAACATTTTAAAAGTTAGCGCCTGCCCTTCAGTGGGCTCTGTTTTTAGCGGAAGCCAGGAAACTGTGAGGCGGATGCTCTAGAAATAATACGACGGTAGTTATAGCAACCAATTATATTTATTTACTTTATCACTTCATATTTATAGAAAAAATAAAATTTGATAAACGTGTGATAATAATGATCTCAGTACCTACTCAGTGAATATACTATTTACGATTTTTGTTGGGGTATAGCCTAATAAAATACATATTAAATAAAGTTGCTATCTAGTTTTGATTTTTGTTTCTGATTCTTATTAAATTTGAGGTATAAATATATTTTTTAACTGGTTATAAATAACTATTTTTGATGCAACACTTATGTGTGGTCCTGACAGATTATTTTTTATCTTAAAAAAATTTAGGGATCAACTTTTTATAATGTAAATCTTTATGATTTGAATACTATCATTATGATTTTTGAATAAACTTGATGAAATATCTTAGCTATCATAACTTTTCTTATATGATTGTTATGAAAATGTAATCCGTGGATGACCCTCATTACATGCAGACTCAACAGGTACGTAGTCATATTGATAAAAATATTTTTGTTAATCTCGCACATCGACTGACTAAGGCAATAAAATATCACAAGCTTATACATCTTGCAACTAATTAATCTGTAGATTATTTGGTAGTTTTATTCCAATATTTATTGCGTTATGGGTGTGTACTATTCTATCTCTTGTTTATGTTTCTAATTAGAGAATAGCTCTTAGGTGAATATATTTTTGCATTCTTACAATCTTATTGTTTTATTTATAATAATTATAGTGAATATTTTACACAATAGTGTTATTTATCAAAATTTGACCCACCCTGTATCATAGACTTTGGACACCCTAATTTGGACACCCTAATATGCAGGTTTGCACGGTAGCCTTGTTTCAGAGATGAGGGGTGTTGCATCATTCGATTATCGAGTTTCCGCATGTGACTTTTCATGTGGCGAAGTCAAAATCGAAATGAAAAACTATAAATGATGAAATTTGCCAAAGCGGTGAACTAAATAATTACAAACCATAACTAATAATAACAAAATGTTAAAAATAATAATATATTTTTCTTCGAAATTCTTCGCATCCTTCTCATTATATTTATTACCGAAGTTTCGACCTCCATGTTGGAGACATCATCGTAGACAAGGTCTTTGAACACAAATTTTCTGGTTGCGTAGTTTTCGATTCAATAACGTGACGATGAAATATTGCGGTTAGAGACCTTATTATCGCTGTAAAGCTTATATTTATAATCGTTTAAAAGTCATTTTGTTAAACAATAAAATGAAAAACAATTCTATTTTTGCAAGAAATTAATATCTTTTCACTAGGAAAAATATAAATATAGATTTAATAAAAATATATTATATTATCTTACTAAACACATTTAGGATCGCTTCTGAAATTCATATTTAGGAAAGGTTTACATAGTGAGCAATTTGCCAATTGGGAGAAGTGCAAACAGAAGTGAGAGCAACAGGTTATATCGTAATCGAAACAAGAGCAACAGGTTAGCAAAAGAAACCCTTTTTTCAAATTTTAGAAATCTTAAGTGAAAAAGTTGTATGGAACATTAGAAAAAAAAATAGTGATCATTATACATAATAATAATTCTAACTGATCATCTAGCATTTTAAAACCTCATTAACAAATAGTGGATATTAAGATATTTATTTAAAATATAACTAGGTCGTACATGCTATGCTACAATCAGTGGTTCGAAATATTTTCGAATCTCGGTGCCCTTGCTGAATCCAGCTTTTCAAATTATAACAAGTAATCATTTTTAGAGACTCCTGAAAATGTTTATTTATAAGTGAGTTATTAAATATCTGAGTGTAGCATAGTGTATATTGTTTATTTAAATTTAAAAAAACATATGTGTATGCATGCAGCCGTATTAGCGTGTTGGTAGAGTACTGGGTAAACAATCCCTAATAATAATTTTTAATACATTAGACTAACTCATCGCAAATACTATCATATTTCGATAAAAACATTTCTTATCTCGTAGACCGATCAAGTTTCGATGGTGTTTGCGATTATACACGTCTGTTTGATTGTCACAAGATATTATGTCTGCGATTGTGTGAAAACTATCCGACCGATTTCTATGAAAATCTTTATTAAAAATAGACTAGAAAATCTTGACAAAAAAAATGGAATATTAAATATATATTTATAAATAAATATTGAAAATCAGCAAGTATCGCAAATATTGAAGATACATTCGTTTAAGCAAAACGTTTTATAAATATTTATTTCAAAATGATAAATAAGGAGAGTAAGCCGCCTCTTAAGAAGATTGTCTAAATATAGATTGTATAGGTAAGATATATGTGTATGTTTTTCACATGTATTTCGTTCATAGACGTTAAAAAAAATTGTCCTGCGTTATAATAAATATTAGAAAATATAGTTCTACGATTCATTGGAAAAATCATTCCATAGAATATCGGCGGAAGCCCGTTTGTCTGTGTGTATTTCTGTCACAACAATTTTGTCTCCCCGATTGTGCAAAAAACTACCAGACTAATGATAATGAAGTATTATTTTCACGAGCCTATGAATAGGTACTATAAATGCGAAGGATAAATAATATGTGTTATGATGATAAAGCACAAAAGATGTGATTCAACGCTAATGAAAAGAAACTAATCGTTTCTGAGATTTTTTTTATCATACGAAATGAGTCAGAAAGCGATAAAGATTACTCTTATAATACTATTTAAAATATCAACTGCAAATCAAATAAAAGTTATGGTGTGTTATAATAACAGAAGATAAGAAAAACATTATATCAAGTTGCGTATTCTTTGTTGGTATTTTGTTATATATTTGATTATGACGTATAGCGTGTACATATGTAAATGTACTTCTCTTAATAACTGAGAAATGTAAATAATATATAATATTTATGTAATTACAAATACTGTAGCGTGTGATAAAAATTAAAAATATTTTTTTATTAAATTGGTAACTAATGTAATGTTATTAATTGGCGGATCTCGATATAGCACACAGATGCCATAAATTTTATGTTTTTGTAATATATCGCGTGTCGTTTATGAATCCTGTAGTTTTGTAGGTTACGAGAATGGTATGAAGTCTTCAGTGTAACTTAACTACTATTCTCAGCTTTCAGGTTATATATGATAGTAATAGTTCATGTATAGTCCAGTCAAATAAGGCGAAATAAAGGCTAAACCTCGGAATGAAAGATACCAAGCTGAAATTTTGCACAGACCTTCGTTTTGATGTTCTAAGGACAGGGTGAAAAGTCTCATAAAATATCGTGTCTGCTAATCAAGATATCAAAGGTCAAAGGTCACAAAATTTGTTTTTTTGCAAATATCTCGCGTTTTATGCGTTGCACGTCATTAGATGCATCACAAAACTTGTAAAGCATAAAATTATCTACAAGTTTAGTTACAATATTTGTTTTGTATCATTAACCGTTTTTGAGATATAGCGCGAAGAGTGGGAGGCGTACATCCGTTTATAGAATCCAGCGAGTATTTCTACCTGCTTAACTTGGTATAAGCTTTGAAAAAGTAAACAATCGTGAAAAAAGTGGTCTCGGCAAGTCGTTTGAACCATAATTTTATTACTTTCTTCATTGTATTATTAAGAATTAAAAATGAAATATTGCTCGACAAGAAATTTGTGCGAAAAAATTGAAAGAGTTGAGAGATGTACTTACGGAGTATGTACCAGATGATAAGAAGATCATTTCCAAATTAAGAGAAAAATATTTAACTGATATTATAGTTATAACGAAGATTGGATCATTCCCTTTTTTTTCTTTTCGCGATGCTCAAGCTTAAGTTTTATCCATAGCTTGGTATGAAAATAAAAAGGCACTTCGGAAGAAGAACACTTGCGCGTAGTGGAAGCTGCTGCGGCGATTATTAGAGAAGATATTCGATCTTCTGTTGTTGAGACCAAGTCTTATCCGCCCCCGAGTAAAATATTAATGAAGAAATTCCGAAAACTTTATTACATTTTCTGCAAGAAGTTATTATAAAGAACAGAAAAGGAAAGACGGGGCATTTTAAAACGAAATACACAGCTATAAGACTTCCATACGAAAACGGTCCTTTTCTTCGCAGTTATTAATAGGCCTATCTGTATTTCTTCATAGAAAAAATACAGATAGGCCAAACATCCAAAAAGACTTTTGGATGTTTTGTCAAGTTTAGGTTTTTTCGCTTCATATAGTGATACTGTAAAATGTTAAATTTCAGCTGTTTATCACCCACAGCCTAGTAATCAACCATCATAGTCAAGTGCCTTAGTACAGTATGCAGCGGAAAATGCAGAAAAATATTTATACTCTTGATGGCTATAATACTGTTCATATAATGGGAATGATAAAAGTAATAACTCCAAAATCTGAAGATATATCTGATGACCGCATAAAGAAATTTACAACAAAACCAAGTGCAAAGGAGTTAGCAGCACTATCACATATACCCCTTCTAGTGTATGAAAATCATGTCGTACCCGGATTGAGCAAGAGATTCAAGTTCAAAATTTTAATAATGTAGAAGAACTAACCGAACAAATATTTAATGTAGTTGATTTGTTGTGGAAGTACGGAAAGTGGAAAAATATCTCACCGTTGCCAGGGTGGAATGGATTTATTGAACAACTTACAAAAAACAATGAGAACTTTGTAACTTCTCGGATTCTGTTTCTTACTTTTATTCATCATCCTGTGAGTAATATGGACATAATTTACACTACATTACAGTGTGCTATAAACACTGCCAAGAAACATGAACAAAGAACATGCTTAATAACTTTTGATCAGCCGTTGTACATAAAAGCACGTGAAATCGTAGCAGCTTCAGATGCTAGCTCAGACTTGTCCAGAGTAGTTGTGAAACTAGGAGGCTTTGATATGCTTATGTCTTTTCTTGGATGCATAGGGTATATAATGAATGGAAGCGGAATCAAGGAAGCTCTCAGTACAATTTATGCATCGAATTCTGTCGACAAAATGTTGGATGGTCCCGCTTTTGCAAGAAGTATCAGAGGCCATACGTATTACTTTTTGCATTATCGATGATGATTTTTGAAGATATGGAGATTGAAAGTTATAATGCTTTAGATGGGTTCATTCAGCAGATAACAATTTGCGAAGTTCTCTACGAAACTGTGGAAGAATGTACAGGTAACTCTGGCTCCGTAGTTTACATAGCGTTATCCTATAAACGGATGCGCGCTTCCCACTCCCCGCGCTATATCTCGAAAACCATTAACCATACGAAGAAATAAATTAAAACAAACTTGTAGAAAATTTTATTTTCTATAAGTTTTGTTAAACATTTAATGACATGCGACGCAAAAGAGGCGAGATATTTGCAAAAAAACGATTTTTATGACCTTTGACCTTTAATATCTTGCTTAGCAGACACGATATCTTTTGAGACCTTTCACCATATATTTAGAACGCCAAAACAAAGGTCTGTGCAAAATTTCAGCTTGTTATCTTTCATTCCGAGGTTAAACCCTTATTTGACTGGACTAGTACCAAGACAAAGGTTTTACAAGAGGTATGTGATTCGTAGAACAATTGTAAATATTTAACAATATTTATGTATGTATTTGTCCAACTCAAATTTCATATTCAAATTTAATACAGAATACCATAATTGCAAAAGCTATTTTCAAGCTGGTCACATCGTGTCAGGTAGCTAGAAATTCCACTGCAAATAACAGCATTATACATCAAATATTGTCAATTTGATTGTAATGAAAACATCGATCGCTGAAATAGTAATAGGACAGACGGTATTTGAGGGTAACGTTGATTAACTTTGGCAATGCATCAAAGGGGTGCACTTTGAACCAATTTACTGGCGGATGGTACTTAAAATAAAAAAAATGATGGTTTGATTTAAATACAATTTATAAAGAACACAATATTTTTTTAGAATTTTATAAAATATTATGTATTTAATAAAATACATAATATTAATAATTTTTAAAACTAAATTACCATCAACATATATAATAGCTTAGAATACTTATTTACTATGTTTTTAGGTAGCATATACATTTGTTTCAGATACATGTCCACCTAGGAAATCAATAGTAATCATGCAAAAAGAATACCGTGGGATTCTCTACATTTGTTGTATGCCTAACCTCCGTTGTAACAAACCTACACCTTTTGACGTTGAGTTAGAGTATACTTGTCGTATTATATTTCTGATTATCTTATGATATTTGTTATTTAACCTTCATATTTGATATAACAAATTTATCCTATAATTAATAAAGTTTATTTGCTAAAAAAAATATTAGCCACAGGCTGTTCGAAATATCGTAGTCCATAAGATCTAAATTGGTTATCCAAAGGTCGCGGGTAAACATAAATAAATGTTAGCATTACTACATACAATAGGTTCTAGATTTTGAGACTTATAGACAGCAAATATAGTGAAATAAAATGTATTTTGTTAGATATAATGTGTTTAAGATATCCGACCGTTGCAAAAACAGAGAAAAAGAGCCGAAAACCGTTTATTTGAGCAAGTAGCAGGTACTCAAAAATTCCATTGTTGTCGGATTTATGCAGCACCAGACGGAATATTCAAGAGCTGAAATATCTTTATAAGACAAAAACAAAGATTTCAGTTTCACTCTATATCACCAATGTTTGGTTAAAGAGTTGTGAAAAATAAGTATTGTGGATCTACTCTCTTTTCCCTGATAATATACATTAGCATAAAAAAGTATCTATTCTCGAAATCATTATGAGTTCAAGAAATATTTTTATCTCCTTTATGGGTATATATATATATATTATTTTGAATGATTTTATACTTGATTTAATAGTTTTAATCGTGGTAAAAAATATATAAAAAATCGTATTCCTCAATTATGCCTGCACTACACTCTCTGGAAGTTGGTCAAGGTTGGCCAAGGACGGAGAATTTAGTGGGTTACTTCGGTCGAGCTCGGTCTAAAATCTCTCGGAAGTTGTCCGAGGTTACCGAGAACGGGAGGTAAAGTGGGGGTAATTCAGTCGACTTGGCCAGCTTCTAGCGCTTCCGAACATTGTCGGCAAACGGACCGAAGTCGGAGCTGCTCTTTCGAGCGCGAGCGGTGAGATACTTCCCCTTTCGCTCTCTCGCGTGTTAATTGACGAGAGTGAGAGAGATAATGATATGGTTTTTCGCAAACTGGGATAGAACGAGTAACTTGGTTCAATTTCAGTATGCGCGTAGGCGTTCTATGGGCAACACACATGACGAGCGCTGCATCGTGGTCACGTGGTCAAGTTATAATACCACATGCTTATCGGAGACTTCAACAGACTCTTACTGACATCTTTGAATATTTTAAGGCACCAAAAGGGATTCATTTTATTTTTGATAGTATATTCTTCTAATAGATAAAATTAAATATTTAAAAAATAATTAGTGGTACTTGATTTTGTTAAAAAAAAATCGTTAGGTATTTTCCTAGATCGGTTTATATAAATGTCACACCATAACGAATTCTTATTTAGAATCGATGGTGACAAATTTTAGGATAGTCAAAGATGTGGTGTTCGTATTCTGAAGTATCATTTTTATGCCTTATGGAATTTTGCAAAAGCCGACAAAGATTTTGCGTAAATTGAATATTTATGACCAAAAATTTTTCACTGATATTGTATTGGTGAGTACCCACACAAACTTTTATAATTATCAGTACTGTAATTTTAATAATATGACAATTTAAAAATTGCGATTATTTGGCACATTTTTCGATCGCGCGCAAATATGCCCGCTGTACATGACAGCAGCCGCCGTGCATACGTCATTCACGCCCGCCGTCCGGACGGCATATGAAATTTGTGGCAGTGTGGCCGCTACTCGGAAGTCGGCGACCTTGGCCGACTTCAGTTGAACTTCGGTTCGGACAACTTCCAAAGAGTGTAGTGCAAGCATTATATTATCAACAAGATCAGTTCAAGAAAATGGGTGCAATACATCGGGGTAAGATTAAAATTACCAACCCTTGGTAAAGATCGAGTAGTACTACTTTTGTGCTTTAGTGAATCTGCTGTGTGAGTATTGGTAAAGCATTTTATAAAAATATAAACGTGAATAACCCTTAGATGTGGCTTGAGAAATGGTGTATATGCCTGCGTATAGTCGTAGACCTGCCTAAAAACCGTTATTGATCAAAGAAATGCATCTAACACGCACAAAAAGGTCTAAACCACATAAAAATTATACGTGTTTAATTATGCTTACTATGTGGAGAAAGATACAGTGATAAATTTGTTCAGGCAACTGTAAAAAATAAATGGGCAAATGTTGCGGGGGTGTTTCTTATATTCCGAAATGGAAGGTATCCATTTAATCGACTGGGCAGTGAAGAAGGTGGATTATAAAACTGTCCTGTATTTTTTTCATCACTTTGATGAAAAAGCTCTTGGGTTCAAATGTTGACACCAATTTCATATTTTTTCTGCACCCTGTAATCAAGTGAAAATACTCAGTAAATTATTTTTATCAATTTGGTCAATGCAGTAGAGATGAGATTAAAAATATTTAACTTACTTACTTAGAGATGAGATTAAAAATATTTAACTTACTTAAATATTTAAATTACTGACTTTATTAAAAATTTAAAATGTAAAATACTTGGACTGGTCCTGAAAAAAATAATTAAGCTGGTGGAATATATTTGAAGTATAATTAAAAAAAATGATTATTACAAAAATTTATAAAAGTGATCGAAAATGTTTGCTACATTAAATAACACCACGAGCACGCAAACTAGTTTATTAATTCCATGCCTTTCCGTGTTTTAGCAGCAGTAAAGAGGGTGCAACAAAATGATACGTTATTCGTTATTCAATTACTACTTATTAGTGGTCATATGCGATTTTTAAATATTTTTTTACTTCATGATGCTTTACAATTTCATAATGATTTTAAAGTTATACCTACTTAATTTATAATTTAATATACAAATATAGTTAAAAATAATATATTTATTTAAAATAAAACATATCTTTAGTTGTATTTGAAATATGATGACTTTTAAGGTGAAGCGGTTGTTTCTGCGCACTACTGAATCAACACTGAAAAAATAAAGAACGCTGCCTCAGAAATATTATATTTTAAGATTAATAATTATTATACTTGCACCCAGCGGAGCTCACGCCAAATCGACACAGGCAGTTTCGAAGTCCAGAGACCGCTTCTACTTTGATAGTCAGATCTGCCTAGCCAAAAGGTCTCATTGAATCGACAGAAATTTAAGAAAAATTTACGATACAACGCCACTACACAAACAACACATACATATATTATAAATCATATTATTAATAACTACATTGTTGAGGAAGTTTTTGCGAACTTTTCCTCCACACGTTTAAAATATTAAATAATAATAGTATTATTTATAACTTAAAATACCATTTTGTAATTAAGGAAATAGTTTTAACTAGGTACATAAGATTGTAATATTTTATATCATTTCCGTGTACAAAATTCCATTTTAATAAAGAAATTGTACAGTTTTTTTTTTAATAATATAATCCATTTATTGCACTAATTTGTACGACGCGTGTTTTCAACTTTTGTAATTTAAACTTAAAAAATTGGTAGCGCAGAATAACCAACAGTAACAGTAAATTATACCATCTAGCTTAATAAGTTTAGTTTAACTAATTGTTTTAATGTTATTCGACACTAAACTTTGTTGGTGAATAAATGCATTTGAGCAACATTTAATATAATTTGACATCGTATGGTAGGGAAAATTCTGCATAATATAAGTTTACGTTTCAATAGTCTTTCAGGTATTAATGCACGGCGTGTTCAAAACAATTTTATATAAATTATATCCCATTCTACGACTGGCTTAAAATACAATTAAAGCATCTCAACGAGTTTTTACTTTGAGTTGAGCGTTTGAGCTTTGGTACATCCTAGACATAATTCTGCATTATATATTCAGTTTTTGATACACTCTCGTTTCCTTTCGTAGTCTAAACAATAAGAACGTTGATAATGGTTATTAGGGAAATGTTTTGAAAATTCTTCTCATCAAAGTGAAAACCAACAACTGTCTCAATGCATTGGTATATATACATATATGATATATATATATATATATCATATATGTACATATATAAGTTTTCTGGGTATAATAATAAATCATGGCAACTAAACCTGATGTAAGTAATACGAATAAAAAAGTTAGAAGCATTCATTCTGCAGATAGCATTGTATGATATTAATATTTGTTGGATAATGAAGCAAGTAGACACGAAACTCTTCAGTTGAAGCCATAAGTTTTCAAAAACGCAATAAAAATAGCGAACAAGTCTTTAATGAATCGCATTTTTTATAGAATCACGATGAAATTGTGTATTAAAACGTCTGAAGGAAATACAAAACGGCATTGCAAAGACTCGATCGCTTGTTTGATCAGACTTTAAGTATTTAAATAATACATACTTTGTACGTTTGTTATTTTCACTCCAATGGCGAGATCTCATTTACATTTATAACTCGATTATGTACGTGGTGATGCGGATCAGGTAATTTGATTTACGATCACCCTTCACCGGCTAGATAAGTAATTAGCATTAATGATTTTATGATTTACCAATATCATCTAGGAATAATTGCAAAGAAATTAAAAAATATTTTTTTAATAAATTAATCCTATCACTATATAGTTGTTATTTTTGTTTTATTTTTTATTTTTATTATTTATTATTTGTTATTTTAAAATTTAATAATTAATATTTTAGGTGTACTTATTATATTTTTCTAAACGTATAAGTATTAAATTTAATGTATTGCACTGTCCATCACATATCTAAAATTGCCTCCGGGGAAAGACTGCACTTCATTTACTCCGAGCTCCGTATTTGGTCGGTCGGACCCCCAGAAGCAGTTACGCCCCCAGAGAGCCTGCGCCATCAGATGCTACGTCCTACCAGAGAGCCTGTGTTTCTAGAGTTGTCAATCAAAAGACTGAGCTCACTGAGAAGATCGTCATAAAAACGGTTTACAAATAATAATATAGCTATGTAACTAGTGAGTAATTGAACACAATAATATTATGTAATATATTGTAAAAAATAAGCATTTAAAAATAGCTTGGGCATTCTTTCTAACATTTTTTGTGAAGGCGTAAAAGTTTTCTCATGTTTGTTTTTTTACTGAAATATAAAGAAAAAAAATGTCGCAATTTGCCATTAAAACTTTTTGTGGGACTTCAATTAATGAAAGTTGACAAATATATTTAAGATCTAGAGTATTCGATACTAATTGGAAGATAACACGTTTACAAGCGTTTTAAAATCTGAACTCTATCAACATATTATTTTTTTTATCGTGTATAAACAGGTGCAAAAAAATAACGGTATTTAACGTTTTTCTCAGTTAATAATCAACTTTATTAATCGAAATAGGCGTAATTAGACACGCCTCTTTGCAAGTTTATTTATTCAGTATTGTAAAATTTCGGAGTTCTGGAGTTAATAAAATATTGAAATGCACATTTGGCAGTAGCTTGATTGTTAAAGAGTTTACCCTGTTTTAATAAATGATTTTTAATTGATCAGAGCAACAATTTAAATCATGTATGAGAATTTTCTACCTTTTCGATTGCTCAGAGCAGCGACTAGCCGTCGCAGTTAAATTTATTGTATAGTTTTGGTTTTGTGAAATGCTTTTGGACCTAACTTTTCGTGAAAAAAACAATTTTTTTGGACGTTAAAAATCGATCGTTTCTTTTACGTAAAATAAGCGCAGAACAAACTTTGTTCACTTTTTATTAAGTTCGTGCGGTACCCTCTTTTATTTTCTTAGCTATATATAATTGTTCAAAATTAATTTTGCAAGTTATCGAATTGTGTGTGATTCTGTTTACGTACTACTTTGGTTTCTTGTAAGTGAATTGAAAAAAAAAACAGACGATGATTTAAAAATAAAGCTTTTTGCATGCTTTAAAATTTGTAACATGCTTTAGAATTTGCAATTAATTTGAGAATTACTAGGAGAACAATTTGTGAGTCGCATAAAGGAGGTAGCGTGATACTGGTAGATAGATACAATTCACATGTCCCTATCTAGCAGTGCTTATGCAAGCATGCACTCTTTAATTATGAGAACCTGTCCCTATCTCCAAAAACGCGCCCTCGTTTTGGCAATCAATTTACCGCCTTTATATATAAAATACTTATTTTCGTCCCTGTAACACGATCGAACTGTAAAATTCAACAGTAATTTAATAGTATTAACTAACAAAATTAACAAGAGTCATTAATTAATTACGACTTTACAAATAAAGTATTTACAACAATTAATTTTAATGAAAGATATTTATTTTTCCTTTGCAACATACGCTACAACAGGGTAAACACAATCAGTACCCACAGGTAAGTAGTGAAATCAGTCTATAAATCAGTGAGTGCTATTTTATTATTTTATAAACTATTATTACAGCATACAATTATGTATGTCACTATGCACGACCTGGCTTTTATTTTATTTATTCATCCGTGAGATTATGAAAATCAAGGAAAATCCAATCTATGTTGATCGACCGATTATATAATATAATTATTAATTTCGATCTCTCAAGCACTTAGAAAATGGTCTATATCGGATTCGAAAACAGGCAGCATCTTATAACAATAGTTTCTCTAAAAAAATGTGAGTGTTTTTGTGCCAAACAACCGAAAAATAAACTATACCGCCCTATTATTGCGATGCATTTACAGGGATTATTTAAAGTCTTGACGATCTTTGAATCCAGTTAGGACGCTGTTGAATTATAATAATGATGCCTAGCGGGAAAAATAAAATAATTAATATATATGGAGACGTCTCTATATCGACATTTGAGAGAGCTCACTCAAGTGGACTGCATTTGTAGCTGGAGTGGAGGATAATTGCTAAAACCAGGGTTGGAAAACCGTTGCAAACAAGTGTAGTAAAAAATATGTTCATTTTTACAAAAAAAATATTAGCTGGCGCAGCACAAAGTAGGTATTTTTTTATCAATAGCTTTTTTTAAAGTGTCTCTTAATTAACAACTAGTATACCAGTCGTACTATATAAATTTTAAGAATATCACCACATTGCTTATATGACAAAAAAGTATTTTGAATTGACGCCCACTTTACAATTCGAGATAAACGCAGTGTTTACTTCACTGTTATGGGTTGTGTGGCATATGTGGTTCTATTTTCGCTTAAGAAAATATTGGAGCAACTATAAAAATATGTTATATACGATAAAACTAGAATGCTTACCGATGATGCATATATTTTATAAAGCAAATTAAAAGCTTCCGTGAATTATACCCATAGAAAAAATACGTCTCATTATAGCACAAACTATTTTGTATCTATGATATAGGATGAAATATATTTTTTTTTGCATAAACATATCTTAATCCACGACAGCAGCAGTATAAGCGATTACCCTGCATCAACAACAACTACTGATTCTAAGACGATGGCGTGATTTGAAGATTAAATTATATTATTTATTTTTCTATTTTTTTCATTTTCCATAAATATAAAATATAAAGAATTATAAGCCGATGGCAATATTATTAGCATTATAGTAATCAAAAATAATGCTTCAAACCATATCAAAAGATACTTGATTGATTGACAGCATATTTTTCGTGTATCGAGATCGATAGCAACGAATCTGCTCTGTTTTACAATTTTTGACAAAAAATCTCGATATAAGTAAACAGGTAGATGGCATCAACACTGATTTTGAACAGGCTTTTGATAAAGTTTACCAAGTCTTGATTTTTAAAAAATAAGTTTTCTCATAAAATGATTCATTTTTTTAATCATACTTTTCAAATCGTTATCAATCTGGATTTACACAAGTTGTCTGACTACAATTCCTCAAAGTTCTAATCTTAGACCCAAACATGTTTATTCTGTTTTTTAATGCTATTAATAAAGTTATTCATAATTATCTAAAAGTATTCCTTAAAATATACATATACTATTGAGGATTGTAAAAAACTTTAATTTAATGTTAAAAATCTTTCGCTAAGAGATTACCATTTAGCATAAAAATGTCATTTCATGACCTATTTTAAAACAAGAGCACAGCTTAAATGTGCTAATCGATTTGAGTGTCATATTTTAAGCAGGCTACAGATAGAAAACACATGCAATCAAGTTTTAAAGATGTTGGGATTTGTCTTGCGATACGTGCATAAATTGAGAAGCTCGAGAGCACGGTGTGCCTTGTATAAAATTACCTAGTGCGCAGTACCTATCCTTGAGCATGCTTCTCTAAGCTGGTTACCCAACTGGCAACCGACTTACTTTTAATGGAAAAAAATTTTCACACAAAAAGTTTCTCAGAGGCATGTTAGGATATGATTCCCTTAAGTCGCGTCGACATGTAATCTATAGAAAGCTGCTAATACGCCATCTAATTACTAACCTTTGCATAACATAGTACTGTTTGAAGTAACACATGAAAGAACTGCAGTTAAATTTGATGTTTTTCCGGTGGAGAAAAATATTTTCAGGCTCGCCTTATGCTCACTGGCCGGACTACGGATGTTTTCACTCGTTCCTTATGGTCAAGCGTAGGCTCTTACCCACCGGCCCATTAACAACCCATAGCTACAACATCTTGTAAGATTCGCATAGCTAGCGAACGAATTGCTCCACCTCCGTTCTTGACTTAAGCCGTCACGATCGACGCTCAGGCAGGGACGTCATTTAAAGGGAACTGGGTAGGTGGGGTCATTTGGCCTGAAAAATGCATTTCATTTAATGAAATAGTATGAATCTTAATAAAATAAAAATATTAAAAAAATTACCATTGACTGGCCAACTTTTGCCCCTCTCTCTATAAAAAGTTGAAATGACGTCCCTGATTCTAAACCAGAAATTCTCGGGTAATCCTTTAAAAAAATCTAAAAAAAACAGTTTTGAATCTATACTGAAAATATTTTTCTAAACATGTTATTTCAGTAAAATCATATCGCAACACATTTTCACCCGTAGATTTGTAATTTGTCTGGCAGGTACTAATAAATTTATATGATTTCAACTTTTCCATACATAGTAATACTTATCAATATTTATTTATATGCGATGTTTGTGTAGTTTTCGGTGAAGTTATATTTTCACTAGTAGTTCCAAATACATTTTCACTAGTCGATATATATATTTCTACTAGCGAAAATATATATTAACTGATAGGCACTATTGAAGTTAGTGACCGGATTATTACGCAAAAAGATTCCACACGGCGAAATTATCAATTATCATTTCTCAGAAGTCAAAAATTCACAACAAAAGCAATAAAATCGTGTAGGCGCCTTTGCAGTGGGATATATATTTATACTAGCAAAAAATTTAATTTAACTAATATGCGCTAGTGAAATTATATGCTGCTCTAAAATATCCATGAAACTAAATTTGACAGTTGCGAAACGTCCATATGCTGTTCAAACCCAAACCTAATTATAGCTTTAGTCCAAAATACAAACTAAACCGATTCTTCTCTCATGGAATGTTTTATGTCTGCACTTGGATATTACACTATGTTATAAAAATATGATAGCTATCCTTAATGATATTACTGCAGACTTCTGATATGAGATTATTGTTCAATAGGAGAGTGCAAAAACAATTATCACTTCTCAGAAGTCAAAAATTCAAAAATAAAATCGTGACGTCACGATTTTATTGCTTATGACGAGGATTTTTGACTTCTGAGAAGTGATAATTGTTTTTTGCGCTCAAAAAAAATTCGGTTTAGATATGCTTTTTATATTATAAATAGTCTTAATATGAACGCTAGATAATTGAGGGTTTCTTTTTTGACGGCACGATTTTATTGATTTTGATATGGATTCTGAACAGGAACGTCAGTAATTAAAATACTATGAATTTTAATTTAATCGAAATATTAAAAAAATGCCCAATGACTGGCCAATTTTTGTCCTTAAAAAAACTGAAATGACATCCATGGATTGCAGCCGGGTTCCTGGTCTCAATTCGAGTCAATGATCTTTCAGCATCACTATCTATGCTGGAGATGAAAACAAAATTTTGACAACTGCCCAGTGGGAACGGCTAGTATTGATTTGTTCTCATCCAGGTACTCGCAAGACGACTTTTCATGCCAGATTCGGCGAAGACACTGAAAATTTATGTTGATATGTTCAGTGTCAGCTATAAGGAGCTGGTCCGATTTATTTAGTATATTTTATAAAAAAAATATGTGATGTATATGTTTTATTGAATCATTGTGATGCATTGGGTGTAATTTGTAAGGGCATGAATATTGTATTTTAATAAATAAATATCTTTGCATTTTAGTCATTATTATCTAGTAGTGAATAGCTTATCAACACCGCCTAGCAATAGTAGCCAGTTAGCAGTGGAAAAAAATATAATAATATGAAATGAATTTTCTCTGATAAATTAATATATATTTTAATATTAGTTTGTATTTTTAACTTACAAAAATAAGTAAAAGAAAAACATGTAATACTTAAATTTAATTGTTATTGTATTTTGTAATCGTAATACCCAATATAATAGATACGCATATTTTGTTAAATTAAACTTACTTAATCCGTCAATAAATATAACAATAAACAAATAAGTATGATGCAACCAGCCCTAAATCACACAGTCGCGCTAAAGCATGATGGAAAGGGATAAAATGAAGTAGCAGGTCACAAGCCATTGCCATGGTTTCCTGAAACAGGATTCTGGGAGGTATGTTTTATGTATGCATGCGTATTTACTCACCCTTACCTATACATCAACATGATTCCAAACATTGTAAGCATTTTATTAAATGCCATATTTACTATGACACAGTCGGGAGATACACAGACAGCTAGTGACCGTGCGAGTGTGTGCAACATAGTGCAATAGTGTGCATTTTACACCGAACAGGACGTGGTTTGAGATCCCCTCCTATTCCGGGAAAATCCAGGGTCTATTAAAATCAATACCGTTTTCAGATGCACCAGATACGGTGCATTTATTTATAAACCTAGCTGAAATGTCCGGGGCTCGAAAATCAATGAACTGCGATAATTTTGTTCAAGCATAGTTTTCTTGATTTTTATGCATGCACGTGAGTGAGACAATACACAGGATTTGCTTAAAATATATAATAGAATGGAACTATGAAATTACCTTAAGTAGAAACAATGGGTAATACGCGGGTTAGAGTCGAAGAACAAAGGATTTGAAATACATTATTTTCTTGTTATCGGAATTGAAACATTGAATGTACAATGTATGATCTCAGAAACTCAGTACGTTTTTAAACACATTCTTTTGTTAAAACAAAAGACTGTTTTAAAAAAAATAAGACATTTTTAAAGAAACATTTTTTTGTAGCAAAAATATTATTGTATAATAATTAGTTGCGAATGCCAAACATATGATATAAGTTTATACCATATGTTTAACATTATGGACATTATTTATTTATGATATATAGACCAGACAGCGGACACTACTTAAATACGTACGAATCAAATATGTATGTATACATACTGTGTCTTTATACAAATGAAATATGTAAATGTATGAACAAAATTACAATTACATACATATTTTGAATGGTTCCGTCCAGACACGAGAGAGAAAAAAAAACATTTTTTATTCTGTGCAAGGTGTCTGCGCGATTGCTCATTATTTGGTCCTGATATACGCATGACTCAGTGCCACCCAGCTCGTTCGGGGTCAACTTAACATGTATAATATTTTTTACAGTGAAATTAATGTATTAAATACTGATGTTTTACTACTCGTATACATTTCGTAATTAAATAAATTGTTGAGAAGCTCTGATCATTTTTAAAAAACTAAAACATTATATAACATATAAATATGTAGATAGTTAGAAACTATGTAAAAAAAATCTGTTTCAAAGTGCAGAATATTAAATTTAAGTTTGAGTGTATAAAGTACATATTATACTATCAAATTTTTAGTGCAAGGTAATAAAATTTATGTTTGTGTGTACGTAGTACATATTATCAAAAGTTTAGTGCAATTATATATAACCCTTTTTTATACTAATTTACTATTTTACATTTATTATTTGTCATGTCTGTCAGGTATGTCAGATGGTCTAAAACGTTTCTTGTGTCGTCATATCTACAGATCATTGCTCACATGGAAATTAGTTACAGGAAGATTGCTCACACAAATATTGGTCCCAAAGTAGCTTGCTAACACGAAAATTGGCCACAAATCGATCGCTCACATTGCGATTGCTCACACTGAACATCACTCACAAAGGTAAAGTTTTTCAAGGAAAGTCATTTAATTTAAATATTAACAGGAAACAATGGGAAAATATTTTTATTGAAATAAGATTTTAATATTTCATAAACTATTTTTTTAATTATTTTATCCTGTTTTACAAGAAAAATCTTTGGGCTAAATAATACTGTGGCAATTCGGTATTTTTAATTTAAAAATCGAAAACATATGGATAATTTTAATTATCCATAAGCTGATTTATTAAACTAAGTGGTGAACGGACTATTGCTCACATGGTAACTAATCACAGGAAGATTGGTCGCGCGGATTATTGCTAACACGAATATTTTTTAGCACGTTGTAATGCATTTGGCTAAAGCTTATTATGTTATAACGATAGATTTATAATGAATAAAAAGACACATTTCTAATTTTTCAGTAACTCGATAATAATTTCACTTCTTAGTGCTACTGCATTAGGCGATATAATGTTTTAAATTTAAGTAATTTATAGTTATTTAATTTTATTGATCGATATACTATAATTGCCTTCGAGACATCTAGCCAGTTTAATTATAGTATAATTTACATATGTGGGTATAAAATGATAGCATCCAATTTACACGGCAGTTAATAATAGCAAAAATATATATGCGAATGAAAACGGACGAAAGCCTCTAATTATCTGCAATTTCCTTTTAAAGTGAATATCCCTGGATGAATTATATTTTCAAGGAATATACCTACATTTGATTATGATATATGTACATGTGTATATTCTATGCTATTGACTAACCATATTATTTATATAAATAAACTTATTTATTTGTTATTTTATAATAATAAACTTAATTATTTTATTTTATTTTTTAATAATAAAATATGTATCTATATATTAAGTCTTGACTTTGAGTAGTATCATTGTTATTGCTAGAACAGCAAATATTTTCTGGTTTGAGGAAATCTTTGATTCTCTGAAAATAATGTTATTCATTAATATTGTCTAATATATTGGTTTATATCATTAGGAAATGTATAAATTATCTTAATCAATAATCCTATTTTCTTGAAATAAATATTATTGTTTGAATATTGTATTGTTTTATTTATATAAAACAACACTGATAAATACAAAAATATTCACAAAATATAAAACAAAACTAGGAAGGAAAAATAAAAATATCATTGGAATTGTTAAAATTTTGCAAAACTATTCTATATTACAAAAAAAAAATTAATTATATTTTTATTGATAATAATAAATAGATAATAATAATTAATATAGTAAATTGATAATCTATGTTTATATTACCAGAAAATGGATTAATCACTTTATTCCTTTTCCCTACAATTGAGCTTGAACAAAGAACCTAACGGGCTACGACACTCCAACTATAATAGTCTACCCCTTTGTATGTAACTTTAGTGTTCCACACAATTGTTATAAATATGAAATGAAATTATTAGATCTGTTAAATTCATATACTAAAACTCATTATCTTCTACAAAAACTGAGAGATGATTAAAAACCATGAGCGTTGATATATTTCCAACAAAGTGATTATACTACATGGACCTTTCTACCGTTCATAAATTTAATATCTTTAATGAAATTGTTACGTTCATATATCCAACTAATGACTGGATTTAAAAAGATAAATTAGTAGAATAGGGATTGATGTTAATACCAATCGAAGAGTTCCGGTATGTACATTCCGCCCTACAATTTATATTAAATTTGTTGAATTGCTTAATAACACATTGCAATATACATGTTTAATTAATTTACATTTGTGCAGAACACTGATGAATCAATGAGGAATGATAAGCACACTAAAAATGTAAGTAATTTTTTTTTGCATAATATAATAACATACTTTAATTTAGAACGTTTTAAATTCTATATGACTTACATTATTAAAGGATATCATATAATGTTATCTGTCTCGCTATTCAATAAACAGATAAGCAAAATAAATAAAACCTTTTTAAAATACGAATATAGCATTTCGCCCACACAGTGTAAGTTTTTCCATTGTACAAAAAATCGATAACGCCAGTCCATTGTTGTTATCTGAATTTTTTTATTAGTTTGTCTTCAGAATGACATTTGCTATTAAATAATGAAAAATCATTGAATATTTAGTCTGGGAATTGTATTAATACAAAGAAAACCTTATCATTGTTCAGGAATATCTGTTTAATGACCAAGGTGTTAATAGGACCATTCTTGCTCATGATAAAGCGCAGTACAGAAAGGTTCTGGATAATCATCCGAACCATTTGTTTTTTCTATCTATCCTTAATTAAGGTCAATCATTTAATCATCAACTAAGTTTTTATTGTTACACAAGAAGACTTACAATTTGCTTTATAAACAGTTCTGAATCACATACCTTATATGATCAAATGAACATGTTTTCTTACAATTAGATGATTACGTTTCTTATATGGTCACATTTCTCATGCTAATATGAATCATATTTTAAAAGGGTGTGCTAAGAATAACAATAACAATATCATATGACTACAATCTCTTGTTTCATGATCGACTTCAAAGAGCTAATGTTGTAGAGTCAATTTGCAGATAAAAGACACATATAAACATTGTTTCTGTATGATCATATGTCACTGAGTATTTTAATACAATTTATTTTCGGCGAAGAGATCATAATGAATAAATTATGTGTGTAAAGCTGGACACATTACAATAAGCATTACCGATACATAGTAGTTAAATCAAACAATATCAATAAATTCCGTCTCCAATCGGTTAGTGCTGTCGGAGACCATCAACAGTACTTCGCGACGGTAGACCCGTCCACGGTCGTCAATCGCGACGACAAAGGAAGGAGGTCTGGCCTAGCGCCGGAGTGCGCAGTACTTCGGAGCGAACGCCAGGCTGGGTTGAATCTCAGTTGCCCATGGGCTGAAACTCACGAGCCTAATGCAACTGCGGGATGGGGGCGTGGTGCCCGAGTAGTACCCAATATCAATAAATATATGATAGAATATTGGTATATTTGCTGACTTTCTTAATGATACTTTTATATATGTACATATGTCAGGAATAATTATTTGAGCATAAGACAAAACTAATTGCAAGAACTTGATTTTTCAAGTCTATAAAACCAATTGTTTTATTTATTTGTGACTTTCGAAGAACTCAGCTTTTTCTTCGCCGGTATGATACAAACTCATGAACCAATCACATATTTAAGCAGATTTAAAAGTATTTTGTAAAATAACCTAATTAAATGATACAGCTCGGTGCCAATATAAAGCCGAAAGATAGGCGTATATTACGATTGGAATGCACCGGCAGGTACTCAGACATTACAATATCACTACATCTATTGATGTTTTAATCATAGCAATACGCTAAGACAATTCGTACTAGATATTAAGTAGGAGACAATAACAATTAGTCTGCTTCCACTCTGAATCACTGCATTGGCCGTACAATCGATAGTAGAAAGGGCGAAGAGAGTATACAAGAACAAACATGTCATATTAAACTCACTTCCAACAAAAAATTTCAGTCGGAACTTTTACCAATTCACTTCTGACTTGGAACAAACAAGAGTTCAATCTTAAACATTAGGTGGAACTAAGGAGTATGGATAGAGACGACCCTTATAATATGGAGAAAATAGGTAGTCACATCCACTTCACGTCAGAACGGGTTCAGCTAACAGCTAAAAATTCACCGAAATCTAAGAATTCAACCGGATCTTCTAGACGACTTGAGATTATCTGACGTAAGACTGCATGTTTGCTATACACTAATATATTTATACACTAATAATTTAATAATTTGCATGTGAATTTCAAAACTGTTGCAGATTTAAAATTAATTTAAAATTGAAAACTTTGTAATTATAAAAACAAGATTATATAAAAAATAAGTATAGATTCTAGTATACACTTTCCAAAACAAGTGCAGATTATTCTTAATTATTAGGCAGTAAAGTTCTAATCCTAAAAAAGTTCTGCGCAGCAGATTACTTATCGTATATATAACGTGTCTACATACGATATTTAGGAAATATACTAATTAAAGTCAAAATTATGAATAAGGCATTCTTATTTATAATATAATATATATAAATTAATACCACAATTGTACAAGATCATTCTCAATGACAGTAACAGTTTGGTAACGAAGCAAATTGCTTACAATATATCCGTACTAAGTAGAAAGTAGGTTAAATTTTTACTATCAAAATATCAGTATCTCATTATTTAAAATTTAGTCGAAATATAAGAATACTAATATTTGGTACTTTGGAGTTGAAAGATACATTTTAATGTGAAATGGAAAAATGAGTCACAATGATATACCCTATGACCACCGATATGACAAAAGTTTTTGTAATAGTTACTATGTAATCAATTAGTAGCATTGTCAACAAATCATATAGTTTACTGTATTAAACAGATATGACAAATGATTCATTATAAAACATTACCAAAGGAAATGTATAATAACAATAGATAAGTTAATATTAGACTGTAATACAACGCACATAATAAATATATTATACAATATTTATTGCATATACATACAACTCTTACAATTAACTGTTTCATTAATGTATGAATATAGCTATAAATAAAGTATGTTTTAAAACAATCTTTATATAACAGCTTTGTTATCATTGTTATGCAATCAGTACTAGAAATAATATAGCAATATTTCACACTACTGAATTATTATCACCATCATTAATAGATAAGAAATCCATATATAAATTATATATTTATATCATAAATTAATAAATAATTAAATAATAGGAAATACTCCCTCCATTTTTTTAATGCTAATATTAAAATAAGCCTCGATATTGATGATGCCATACCTAAATATGATTTCATTTATCTCAATTTGATTCTTTATAAATCCGTTTTTAAAAAATGATACACTATTCTGTTTTAATAATTCACAGTAAGGTAGTTACAACTGATCTTAAAATAGTATTAATCAAAGGTGCAGTGATTATTAATTATTAAGAAGCATACATGTTATTAATTTGCCTACAAAATTTGGCAAATGTGAAATTGTACCTGCTTATTCGGCAACAATATTGTTTCTGACCGTAGTATGCATCTAACATTTGTTTTATGTACATTCTTTCGTTATTGGGTGTCAAGGAGATGCGTAGCTGATGTTTTATTGTTCTGGGTTAAATGCCAAAGGCCGCTCTTATTTTTTTGTGAATGCAAGGGACATTTTTATGTAAAACTATATACTAGTTTTTATGATTCTGAACGATTCTTGTACAACTAATTGCAACATGACAAATATATAATATGTGGTCCTGACATATTAAATTTGGTCATTCTTTAATAATTTTAGTTCGAGTACTGTAATTTAATTTCATGTTAGTAGTTGATAGAACATTTTAACATAAACTGCTTAGATTAGAATTCAAGTTGGCGAGTCTCTCCAGCAAATTGTAAAAATATGGTAAGTAAACAAGAGGTTGAGCCATATGAAACGATTTGATATGAAACTATTTAATTATTGAAATCCTTTCTTCACCTTTCTTATTCGATAAAACATAGTATCTTCTTATAGGGTTGATTCTTTGATAACCATATAGTATTATCAACGGCTAATAATAAATAATAGCAAATAAATTAAATAATCATAATCACTACATTAGATTTGTATTATACAAAGGCGTATTTCTAATTAAATTCCATATTGTTTATTATAATAATTAGGTTATATTTAATTGTATAAAACATTCTTTTATTTTGGTATTTTGTCCGGCATTTATCTTTGCAGTTGGGCTGTGTACTTTTGGTCAATGTAGCTTCTTCTCTTAGTAGATAATCTAAAGCTCTTCATTTATTATAATGCGCTTTTGATTTTCCTTTACGTTTAAGTAATTATCTTTAGTAAATTAAAAATTTTCCGAACTGTATGTCCGCAGTCTTGGCCATGTTATATACATACATATATATAATACATTACTAGTTCTGAATGATGAGTTAGTATACTCGATTTTGTTTGGTTTATTTTAAAATATGGCAAAGAAAAAATAATCAGGAACATAGACTAATGTAGTTTCACACGTGCCGGATGGATTCACCCGACAACGGGCCGGCGCCGTTTACAAGCCCTTCACACGTGGCCGGTCTCTGGCCGGTTTCTGGCCGGTTTCTTTCCAACCCGACCTATACCCCGTCTACTGATGCCAGTCACACATAAGTCCTTCCACGCATTTCGCGTTAGGATTTTATTTTTGTATGTATTCTACTAAGATAATTAAAAGAGATTATATTAATATAATTAAAATTTTGAGGTCTATTTCTTCCGCTATTGCCTAAACACCAGAAATATATTTAATAATTTTATTACAAGATACCACAATCACTGTCAACGGCCCGGTTCATGTTTGAGTTTCACCTCCACCACACTCAACCCGGTACAGTTACAGTACAGTTGTGGTGAACACGGCCGGCGACAACCCAGCAGCCAGCGTCGGGCCGGCGCCAGATGGATTCGTCCGGCACGTCTGAAATGGTAGGTACTAGCCCATACAACACCATCCCCACTACACGGCGCCGGCCCAGTGCTGGGCGAATTCATCCGGCACGTGTGAAACTACACTAACAGATATGAATAATAGAATAGGAATAGGTTCATAGATACTGTAAATATAGAACGTTTGTCTGATATTCTTCGTTATCAAGATAACGTGTGACAAAAACCAATTTGTTTATATTTACTCATTTGACTTTAAGTGAAAGAATCAATATAAGATTAATGATTTTAGGTCAATATCAGCGACTCATTTATTCAACATTTGATTTAGACGAAAAACTTTACAAAAAGCCTGCACAGTTTTTAATCCTCAACACTATTGTTATATTTAGTTAACACTACTGCCTGAACATTGTATTTATTTATTTAAAAAACACTGTTAAATACAAAAATATTTAGACAATATAAAAAATTATAAAACAGAACTAATGAAAAAATGTAAAATTAATAAATCATTAGAATGAAATCGGAAATATAATTTTGCAATATTATTGTATATTACAATAATTTTTTTTTATATATATAATGAATAATCTTTTTATTGATAATAATATGTGAATCATTCTTTTAGAGGTACTTCATTATATATTAAGTCTCGCCATCGAGTAGCATCATTGCTATCGCTAGGACACCAACTACTTTCTGGTTTGACAGAATCTTTAATTCTCTGAAAATAATAATAATATACATTAATATTGTTTAATTTATGTCTATATTATAAGCAAATGTATTAATTACCTTAATCAAGGAGCCTTTTTGATTGAAATAAATATGGTAAATCATATATGATGGAATAGCTGCAATTGAGCTTGAACAAAGAACCCAGCCGGCTCCGACACTCCAACTTGGATAGTCTACCCCTTTATATGTAACTTTAGTGTTCCACACAATTGTCGTTATAAATATGAACTGAAATAAATAGATCTGTTAAATTAACATTCTTAACTTTATCATATTTTACAAAATATCAGAGATTACCATTAAAATCAACGGTGTGATGTATTTCCAGCATAGTGACCACACCAGATGGACCTTCTTACCGTTCATAAATTCAATATCTTTGATGAAATTATTACATCCATATATCCAACTTATGATTGTGATTTCAAAAAGACAAATTAGTATGACAGGGATTGATGCGGAGTACCAATCGAAGAGTTGCAGTATGTACATTCCGCCCTATAATTTATATTAAATATGGTTATTTGTTTAATAACACATTGCAATATACATGTTTAATTAATTTACATTTGTGCAGAACACTGATGAACCAATGAGAAATGATAAGCACACCAAAAATGTAAGTAGAACTTTTCTTTTTCTCATCCATGGAAAATTGTCGACTAACGCTGACATGATGGTTTCAACTTGTACGAACTGAAAATAATAATTTGTTAATTAAAATATGTATAATTCATATATATAGCATATACAAGGGTAAGTCAAATGAAATCCCTAAAAGTGCATTTAATTATCTTATATTATATATTGACAGCAGAGTGGTACAAAGGTAAAAAAATCAAAAATTTAGTTTGGTAATGCATTCATTCCAGCAAGTGTATGAGTGGACTAGAAGCTTCTAAAACGGGCAGATTCAAGATTAGGTCAGGCACACTTATTCCATTGCCACAGTTGAAGGCAAAGTGAAGTAATATCGTATACAATGTTTTGCAGTTTTGAAAAGTGTTTGCATTGTGACTCCGGAAGAAATTTCATACACCACTGTCTGAATTTCTCTTATAAAGACTTACTCAAATCTCCTCAAGAATAAAAATTATGTGGAATTTTGTTGCGACATGACAATGCATTTGATGGTTGCAACGATCTAGCATAAGTGTTTTGAACATTAGCCATACTGAGATCTAATCCCAAGTGATTTTTATATCTTTGGAGCGCGCAAAAGCTTCAGGTCTGCAAAGAAGTCAGGGACGTTATTTCGGTATTTTCCAGAGGGGGTGTAAAAGTTGGTCAGTCAGTGATCATTTTTTTAATATTTCGATTTTATTAAGATTTGTAGTATTTTTCATTAAATGATATGCATTTTTCATGCCAAATTTAAAAGAGCGTCCCTGTTTAGAATTCACGTTAAAAGCAATAACAGTCGCCGTTGCAGTGGAATCGCTCGGTTATCTAGCATGCATATTAAGACTTTTTATAACAATATTATGATGTACAATAAGCGAGAATCAAATGAAACATATCTAAACTGAATTTTGACCAATAGGAGAGCGCAAAAAACAATTATCCCTTCTCAGAAGTAAAAAATCCAAGTCAAAAGCAATAAAATCGTGCCGGCGCCATCACAGTAGGAACGCTCGGTAATGAGCGTCGGTACTGTTTTATTGCTTTCGACGTGGATTTTTAACTTCCAATAAGAGATAATTGTATTTTGAGCTCTTCTATAAGGCAAAATTCGGTTTAGATGTGCTCTATTCGATTCTCACTTATTGTACGTCGTAATATTGTTATAAAAAGTCTCAATATGCACGCTAGATAACCAAGCGTTTCTACTGCGACGCCACGATTTTATTGCTTTTGACTTGGATTTTTGACTTCTGAGAAGTGATAATTGTTTTTGTGCCCTCCTATTGACCAAAATTTGGTTTAAATATACTTTGCCCAATACTCTCATATCAAAAGTCCATGTAATATCGGTAAGGATAGCTTTCATATCAACTGGTGAAAATGTATTTGGACTTCATAAGTGAAAATATAACTTCACTGAAAAATACACATTCATGTAAATAAATAATGATAAGTATCTAAATATTACTACGTATATAAAAGTTGAAATCATATAATTTTACTAGCACCTGCCAGATAAATTATATTTTCCCTGGTAAAAATATATATCTATCGGTGAAAATGTATTCCGATATGATTTCATTGAAATGACATATTTAAAAAAATGTTATTGGATAGATTCTGGCCGGTTTTTTAGATTTTTTAAGGGATAATTTTATTATTTCTGGTTTAGAATCAGATACGTCATTTCAGCCATTTCCAGTGAGGGGGGGGGAGGGTGAAAAGTTGGCCAGTCAGTGGTTGATTTTTTTAATATTTAGCTTTCATTAAGATTCATAGTATTTCATTAACTGACATGCTTTTTTCACGCGAAATTCAAGAGGGGCACCTACCCCTCCAGAAATTAAAAATTGTTTTCGGGATATATTCGGAGATTGTTTTTTTATATTTTCTTTGAGGGATAACCTGGTTTAGAATCAGGAAAGTCATTTCAATTTTTTCTAGGGGGGGGGGGGCAAAAGTTGGGCAGTCAGTGGTCGTTTTTTAATATTAGGATTTCATTATGATTCATATGTATACATTTATATGTATTTCATTAAATGCCATGCATTTTTTGCCAAATTAAAGGGGGGGGGCAAATGCCCCCACCTGCCCCCCCCCAAAATGACGTACCTGGAAGAAATGCAATTGGTAGTCCATGAGTGGCGGTGCTCCTTACACTTTCTAAGCACTAGAAAACTTTTCTAGTTTAAAAATTAAGAGATGGAAATATTTAAGGTTTTCATTTGACTAACTTTTATATGTTATTAAAAATAAATTCAACGCCAGGTATGTTTTGAGATTTCAAGTTATTTATTTACTTTTTTGTAAATCTTCCCTTGCAACATAACGTTACATGCGTTACAACAGGGCAAATGCAATCAACACATACAAGCAAGTACTGAGATACCAGAATGGAATCTGTCTGTATATTAGTGACATTTATTTTATTATATAAGCTATTATTATTGCTTACAATCAATAGGCATCACTACTAATAACCTAGATCGATTTTATTTTAATTGATTATCCGTGAGATTAGGAACATCTAGGAAGACATTATCTGTGATCAATTGGAATTATAATTATATATTTAAAACACTAATTCCGATCTTCCAGACATGATAGAAATTTAAAAGCACTAGGGTTCATATGGGATTTGAACCAAGATATTTGAGGTATTAGTCACCAATTAAACCACTGGTCTGAATGAGTTTTATTCCCAAATATGTTATTGTCTATTGATTTTAACTTAAATAAAAGTGAAAGTTGTACTATTTTAGTACATAAATAAAATAATATGAATATACTAACACAACTATCTATTCCAAGTAAGAAGAGCATCGAGAAGAACAACACTGACCACAGATTGGACCATGGCAACATTGTTATAGCTGATGGATAAGTAATGAACGCTAATGATGGTCCTCCAGTTGCCACTGTGGCAACAGGTAGTCCTGTCTTCTCCGCCATGAATCCAACTACGGAAAACACCACAAATCCGGCAAAAATACTTGTACTGCAGTTTATGATTGGTATCAAAAACGAATCACTGAAGAAAAATTAAAATAACATTATATGTATATTAATAAAACGCATATAAACATAACGTTGGTATCTTACGATAGATTGTTGTTTTTGAACTTATTATAGCTTGCCATGCTAACGATGCCGCCCCAGCCCGGCCCCAAAGAATAAAATATTTGTATAGCAGCATCTGCCCAAACCTTACATAAAAAATAATTGTATTATTTAGTACAAACAAAGCATAAAATTACAATATCATACCCTGAGATTGCCAAGCTGCTTCCAATCGGGATAGATGTAAAATGCGATACCTTGTAGCGCACCTGGTAAAGTGATGCCTCTTATGAACAATACAAATAGAATCACGTACGGAAATGTTGCAGTGAAGTAAACAACTTTGCCAACAGATTTAATTCCTTTGATGATGCACAAGAATATTATGATCCATGATAGAGCGTTTCCCCAAAACAACGGCCATACAATTGTACCGACTTCTTCTAAACTGCCCGATATTTCTAATATCTTATTGCTGAAATTAAAAATTTGAAGTAAATCAAACATTATTAAGCAAGAAGATGGCTATTAATATAAATAAATGAAGACTCTATGACAAGAATTTGACAACTTAATTTTGTTGAAAGTAAGTTTATTTATTGTTGTCATAGAGTAGTATATTTACTGGAAAAATTCATCGGCAGACGTCGAGATGGAAGAGTTTAAGAAGAGCGTGCTGTTAACTTCGCCATATTCTGTTAGCTGCACAAATAATGTTTTACATAATATCACCAGTCATAGCGAAAACTATAACGGTACATTTTTTCATTTTACAATATGGTTATCTTAATGTTCAAAAAATATAATTAAAAACACAGGCAAATTTCATGATTATATTATAAGTAAAGTGAAAAATGAAGCACATTCATATTTATTGTGATTGTCGAATTTACATGAGCTTTCTTGTTGTAATATTGATAAAAAAAAACGTATTCATACCTTAACACATTTATCCGTATTCCACAGATTATCACAATTATCCCAAGGTAAAACACTACCGAAAGAGTATTTTATAAATAACAATGGATAAGTTAATATTAGACTGTAATACAACGTACATAAGATATTTACAATAATTATTGCATATCCGACTCCTACAAACATATTATTATATATATAAAGCTATGATTATTGTTTGTAAATATAGTATTAGTATTTACCTTTAAATAACGGTGATATTCTGAACATCGTTATGCATCCAGTACTGGAGAATTGACCGATGCTTGTTTCCAAGTAATATAATGGTATACCGCATATCACCAGCATTAATAGGTAAGGCACAAGAAACGCACCTATGGTTTTTTAAAAAGGTATTTGTGAAACCAATTATATATGTTGAATAAATAAATATTGTATATACCTCCTCCGTTTCTGTAACATAAATATGGAAATCTCCATACGTTTCCGATGCCGATGGCGTACCCCAAGCATGATAGTAAAAATTCAGTCTTAGACTTCCACTTGCCTCGTTCTGGTTCTTCACGAATCTGAAAATTAGGACATTAATCGATTATATTTTACAAATATAAATATGACTTTTAGATACATACATTTTTTTCCGGCTCTGGTGGTGTTTCAAGTGTCATCACTTTGCAGCTAGGCATTTGCATCTGATCGCAAGATTGTAAAAATCAAAGGTTGCTTTAGATGCAGCGTTTACATCTAATAAGGAAGCATACACATTATTCAATTGCCAACAATTGACCACCTCTGAGCAAACTGTTATAAAATGTGTTTTATGAACATTATACCATATAAAACCTTGGAATGATTAATTAATGATTGCAGTTAACAGAAAGTTGATTTAATACATACATATGTGCATATTATTGTAATTAGCTGACTATACTTATTCTTTATTACTTATAATTATAATAATATTAGTTATTACTATAACATTCGTTATTATACTTACAAATTAACATAATTAGCACACAAGCTGGTGGATCTCTTAGTCTCAACTGAGTTTTATGTCTCTGAGATTAACACTGTTTGATTGCAAACAACTAGTCATTGTCTTCTGAATCAACAAAAGTAAATAATCTGTTTATAAATAAATAGTAAGTTGAACTATTGTACTATTGTATCCGGCATATGACAAATGCTTGTAATTTTAAAGTGACCAGATGTTGAAAATATCAAAAGAGGACACTAAAAATAAAAAGGCCATCTTGTAAATTTTTGTTTAAAAAGAACAAATTGCTGCAGGCAGGTACATCATTTTGGGGAGGGGCAAGTCAGAGAATTCCCCCTCCCCCTTGAATTTGGAGAGAAAAATGCAAGTCATTCAATGAAATACTATGCATCTTAACGAAATCGAAATATTAAAAAACATTAATTGCCTAGCAAACTTTCACCCCCCCCCCCCCTGGAAACAGCTAAAATGACGTCTTTGACGGTAATGCGTTAGTAATGCATTTTTTAGTTCAACAAAAATAAAAATATTGTATTTTTTTTAAATATTGATTTAAAATAATGTGTTTTTGATTTTATACTTTACTTACTATTTTTATATTCCATTTTTGTTACTACTTCATACATATATAAAAATAATAAAATAATTAAATTTCATATTATGATTAATAGTCGATTTATATTTTATTTAAAATTTAGAATTATGGCCGTCATGACCAAACAGGTTACCCCAATGCGTCACGATGGCCTATAGTAATATAGTGAATAAAATACAACATCAATATACTTGTGCGTCATACAACAAAACAATAACAGTTCATTTAACTTCACGATATTTTTAGAATGTTAATAGCTAGTAATTATAGTGACATTTCAGTTATTTTTTACATATCTAATAATTTATTACAATTTTTTTGTTAAATAGCGTTAGCCCAATAAGTTACAACAGATTAACGCAATCAATTAATACTAAGTAAGTAGTGACATCAGAATTTAATAAAAGTGAGTGGTATCTATTTTGTTAATTGTAAACTATCAATACAGCTTGCAATTAATAGATGTCACAATGCACGACCTAACTTAATTTTATTTTAATTATTCATCCGCGATGATCGATCGGAACTAAAATGATATTATAACAACTTATTCCGATTTCTCAGACTCAATAGAAATTGAAAAACACAAGGGTTCTTATGGGATTCAAACCCAGGTCTTTCAGGTACTAGTCAACGGCGTATACCACTAATTATATAATACTATAGAGTCCATATTGAAAAGTTCTACCTATTAAATGTTACAATATTGTTATTTGGTTCGAACTAGAAATTGTTTTTACTCGTTTCACACAGTAGGTATATCGTTGATACTTTTAGACATTAGACACAGCAATAGCAAAAAATATGATAAAAAAATAAACATACGTCTATATATTATTGCATTTTTACAAACATGTTTAGTTATCGAAAACACGAAAATAATTCCAATAGTATCAAATTGTATTTAAAATTAGGTAATTTTAAAATATTTTTTATAAAATGTTCTTTAACAATGTTTTTTTGAGTAGGTGATGTACAATTTTTTTTGTGTTTTTATAATATATTTTTATATTCCCTAACCACCATTTACAACAATTCAAGTGAACTATACAATTATTAAATATTAAGTAATAGTAATTAGTTTTTATGTGAATTATTTTTTTTAGTAAAGTTTTTAAATAATTTTACTATTATATTATACATAGTTATTAGTTTTTTTAGTTAATATCAAGTAATATAGAAGCATATTATTTGTTTTGAAATAAATAAATAAATCATTGTGACAATACTACCTTAACTGCAATTATCCTTTATGACAAACATGAGCATTTTATAAAACTGATAAAATCGCTGTCCCAACTTAAACTGACCTGAATAGAATTGTAGTCTTCTGTCTTTTGGCTATCGTCCAAATCATTGCTTTATTTTTTTATTTCCACTTAATAATGTGCATTTATAAAGTAGAGTGACTATAATTTAACGTTCAGAGACTTTATTTTATTTTTCTTATATTATACTATAACTCAAAAAAGAAATGAGTGAAACACTGATTTTTATAAAACGGCAACTAGGACTTTATAAGACAGCCAAATTTTTTATTATTCAGATATACTCCTATTTTTTTTTCAAATTACGTTTCGAACAAATAGAAAAAAAAAACGAAAGAATAAAATAAAATAAATAAAAATAAAATTTTAAGAGAAGTGGCCCGCAAGATCATTTGGGTTGGCTACCCCTGGTGTACGCCGTAATATCTGGGGTGACCTTTTTATTAGCTCCCACCAACAAAATAAAAATTGGCACCCGAAATGCTTGCAACAGAAAAAATGTATATATTTTGATTTTGCTTCAGTTTCAGATACCGAAATACTGGTATTTCATATTTTCAAAACCAGTATTTCGGAATTCAATAAAACCAACTAAAATACCGAGATCCCGGTTTCGATAATATCGGTATTGCAATTCCTACTAACATGCACAAACACAACAGCATTTTAGGTACCGCCAGAAAGAAAAATTGAAAAAAAATCGACCAGTCTTAAATCACACACACTTAAATTGCCTTTCCAGTGCAATTAACACTTCCTTCACCACGAATCACCAAGAGTTAACCCTAGCTTAAAAATGATAAGAATTTGTTTCCAAGCAGAACCATGGCACGAACGATTCATGGCGTATCTATTACTTAAAATAAATTTGTTACAAAAATTTTTTGCGGCCAGAAAATCAACGGTTGTAATGTAAGAGTAACTTATAGTTTTTTGTTATATATATGCTTATCTCAAGCATGTATGTATATCGATAGTATTTTTCAAGAAACCAGCAACCACTAGTACATGTGTTAGCGCCATTTTATATTGGTATATATGCTTCTTTTTAGGGTTCTATTAGGATCTTTGCGCCATTTGTATTAATATTAACACATTTTTTATAACCTATACCAATTGTAAATACATTTCAATATCCTTTTTTCTGTTTTCCAGGTTTACAATTTTTTAACTGTTTTAATAAAATGTTTGTATTTATACTGAAAAAAGGTAAAAAAAATGTTTGCAACGAAAAACAATTACAGTACTACTAATGATTATCTGAATATGTATGATGTCATGTCATCATAGTTATTTCATTATTAATTATAATAATTTACAATTGATTAAAACTTCATAGATTTGGATAACTCATCGAAATTTCAATCGATGAGTCACCCCTTATCTCTTTTTTAGTGTATTGGCGCGGTACATGTGATCCCCACAACGTAATTGTATTTAATTTATTTCTTATCAAACGTAATTAAACAATTGTATGTAGTTCCCCCTAAAAGTTAAAAGCTTATTTTATAAGAACCCATTGTTGCCTTTTCGTTATCTGACAATATTTTCAATGTGAAATGTTTAGATTTGTCAAAATTTTCTCTAAAACAATAGTTAGATAAAGGTATCATTGTTACCTGAAAATTTAATAGAATCCTAAGCCTCCGCTGATGTATTTAAAACAAACTAAGCTGTAAATTAAAAAAAAAAATCTTTAATATATTTTAAAAAGTAAATAATATTTTATCGAATACATCTCTGCCATATAACTCGTACTTCTGAAAAAAAATCGTCACCACCTCTCGCTAACTGGATTAAGCTTTTACAGTAGCTTAACCACGGAGTGAAATGTGTATTTTGTACATTAGTACATCGCTTCGACATTGTGGGGAAGAAACTCCACACAATTTACCACCAGCTATTGAACATATAAATGCATTGTGTCTAGTTTTCTCAAGCGGAATTCGTTCCGCCGGTAAAATTCACGCATGGTTACCCTACAGTTGAGTGAATTCAATTCAATTTTAAATTATAAATTATATTTTCAATTCATAATTATTCGAATTTAATTATTATGTATATAATTACTCGAAACAATTCTATCCAATCAAGTCGGCATAGTAGATATCTACAGTGTAGTTTGCCGCATTGACGATAGATGTCTACGTGCGGGGGAGAGCTGTCAAATTAGACTATTGGGTTTTTAGGTTATGTCTCCGTTTGTTTGGTCGCTCGACGCCTAAGCTACGTTTGGCTAAAGCTGAAAGTGTTTGTGAACCGAAAACACGTTCAGTATTGTTTCGCAATGGATGTTATTCAATATTTTTGCCGTTGAAATTTTCGAGACAAGATCGCTACATTGGCTGTTAAGGTCATTGAATTGCCATGGTCGCAAATTGTGAGTCTAAGCATACGTTTATTATTATTTTTAATTTTAAAATATTTCCCAAATGTATCATTACTCTTTTTCAAAAAAATATTTATTTACAAATTGAAATTGGAATCCGATTAGAATTTCGCACCGTATTGTTGTAGGCTTACCATACGTCCCAGTTTCTTACCATACGTCCCGGTTCCGGTTTCACAACATTTTCGAGATTCCTTTTTTAGTTCTTACCAGATTACCGTATTTCGTGATAAATATGGCATTGTTAGTCTATTTTATTTTTTTATTGAATAAGTTTATATATTAAACCGCACCCCATTTATTACACCTTTTATTATTTTATATATTTGTTTTCAATTAATTTCAAACGATACTAAATGTTTTTATTTTTAATGTGATCAATTTTTTATAGTCTAAATCAGAAATTCATTAAGAAAAAAAATCTTTTTTTACAAAATTTATTATATTTACACCACGTTTTATTTATTAAAAGTACGCATTAAATATATACCAGCTCAAAAATATGATGTATTTTATATATAAAAGGCGTTGAGAGTTTAATGGCCAACTCAACAAATGATTAGATATCATCGTCATGAAAGTAAGTTAGTAAGCTGGATAGTGGGAGTATGGGAGATCATGCGTTGTGTGTTGACCTTGCCTATTGAATTTTGGTAAATTTACGATATCATGATTATGTCCAATTGGTTTAGGGAATATTATTATGAAACAATAAACAATTCTCCTTCCTATTAGGGTAACTTCACCTGTATGTAAAGTATAAAACATGCTTTTTTTATTTCTTAAAAATAAAACATTTTAGAACTCTCAAATATTAATAGTGGTTTGATTTTTTTCTTTAAATAGCCTTCATTATTAAACTAATGAAAATAACCAATATATATACATAATTATTTTTTAAGAAAAGTTTGATTAAGGTATAATAATAAAATGTAATTAATTTCGTTACGATAATACGTTTTATTTTACTATATTATACTCTATTAGTGATAATCAAAGAAAGTGCATTGAAATTTTTAGTAAGATGAGACACTCTTCAATTGAAATCTATCTAAAACCGAATGGCATTTGATTTATATACTACAGATAGCTATGTATTAAATATATTTATAAATTATTATGATATGTGTTCAGTTTTAGTTTGTTGTTGATACAATAAATAATCGTAATATTTTGAGCATTGAAGGACCAGTAAAACGCTTGTTGTTTGAATATCTTATTCCGTTTCTCTACATGTTTTAATAACACATATGCTTATTCCGCATCCGAACGTTACAGACGTTAGCGATATAAGAACAAGCGAGAAACCCGCGCATGTGCTAGTTAGCTAGTCCAATCATCTTGGTCATTACAACATTTTTGTTAGACATATCACAATGTAATAAGAAAAAGGAGCTATATTATTAAAATACACAATTTTGTTTGTATCATCTACATAAACCTTTTGTGATTTATATTATATTATTTTTATATGAAAAAGTAAATTAAAAGTTAATTTATTAATAACAGGTACTAGATATATATATATATATATATATATATATATATATATATATATATATATATATATATATATATTTCAATTATTTATTATTTATTAGTTATTTATATTAATAATATTTAATATAAAATTATATTATTTTTAATAAGTAACAAATAAATGTATTATTGTATTGTTAATTATTGCTGCATCTTCATCAAAATATGTTTTATTATCACCTTCACACATGACATTAAAAAATTTAAGTACTTCACCATAAATTAGATCTCAAAATTATAAATGCATGATACTTTTAACACATTGTGAATTGGAGCATTATGCATTATTTAATGTAAAAATATGTCTATTTTTATATATTTTTTAAGCTAATAAAATGAAAAATAAACTATACAAGGTAGAAAATGCGTTACACATCAATTTATTATCTCTTGTATTAAATCACTTTCTCTGCATTATACAGTCGAAATTCAGGTCATAGGATTATGCAAGTCAAATTTATGGTTTCCATTCAAAAAACATACATTTTGTTCAACAAAGTTAACACAGTATGAATTGAATTTAAATTGTACAAGCGTTAATGAGTGCTGTTTTATCAGTCACGGTTGAAACTTGGCGAAGTAAAGACATACAGCTCTGTTAACACTGTAAGAGTATTTTTATTAGTGAAAATGTTATTGATAAATAGGCATATCTGATTTAAGTTTCACCTAATTCTCTTTAAACACACGTTTCGATTATTAAGTTATAAATACATATAACTTTATATTTCATTGTGGCTAACATTTAATTATAATACATTTTATGGCTATGATTCACAACGTTAACAGTTAAATTATTAGATAGATAAGTATGTTACTTTTTCCACTAATCCAAGTTTCGATAATGATATCGTATTTCATATTTGTGTAGTTAAAATAGTTTACTCGTTTATTAGTCTACAGGTCTAAGCATTAACAGGTTTATTCCATTATGAGTTTTCCAAACACGTTTTATTCATAAACATTAAACAATATTATTGTTTTTTTAACAATTGTTAAGCTTGTATTTATTTTTAATTTTAAACCTTGACCTATAAATAATCGCGACTAATCGTGGATAAAATATTAATCATCTATGAGTTGATTCTTGACCTTTATTTACTGGCAATCTCAAAATCGATTCAGTTACATAATTCGATAGCCCAAATCGCATATTGACTTATAAATCCACTATTTTTTGGATAAGATAATATTTTTAGGCACATTAACTGCTCATTCTCGATAGCCTTGATTATGTCGAACGTAAATGGGCTCCTCGCAGTCAATGTCTTTGCACGATTAGTATACACATAATGAATGCTTCTTAGTTTCATTGCAAATGCCATCGTATGAGTTGTTTCCGTGGTGAACTGTTTATATAATAACATAAACTGTTACTAAGTGCTTTAGTGTTGTTTATTTTCTATAGATGTTAGTAATATACATAGAAGATCTGAGATTTTTAAATAGGTCGTTAAAGTTCGTCAGATTTGTGTTCTAAGATAGGTAAAATACGCATTTGTTATCTTTTTTGTATTTAGATATATTGTTTGTCGTATTATGTTATACAATTTAGAAATAGAATACTTTACATCATTTTTTTATTTAAATAACAGTAGAAAGTTAAAAAAGCACTTGAAAAGAAAAATCTATCATATGTCCTTGTATGGACTTATTGCGCTTTATTATATGCAAATACTGCTTTATATTATATGAAAATTACATTTTCCTGATCTAATTAATAGGTACGTAGAAAAAAATTGTATTGTTTATGATATAAAATATGTATATTATATGTACATAGCGTTTAAATTTTAAACTGCTATAAGGGCCTTATGAAAGTTTTAATATGCTACAATGCCTTATGTCATCATTACTACTTATATTACAGCACATTACAGTTATTTCAAAAACATTGATTTGGTTCTATTCCAAATTTTAATTTTGTACTTATAAATTATATCATAATTCAACAATAATATTATTTAATTCACAATAAGTATTGATAATTTCTGGTTCATAGTATACCAAAGCAAATGTCATAAAAATATCTTATGTACATATGTATTTACTTTTTATCTTAATAATATGTAGTTTTTAATAAATAATAAATATTTTTGTGTTTCATATGGTAACATTAGTCTTGTATATGAATAAATAATATTGAGGTATTTGATAACTCCCTTTTAACGATTAGTAATTACACACATTAGAAATAATGACTAGTATACATAGTTGCTAAAGATAAAATACCAGTAAAATGAAATATAATTCTAAAACATATTTGTTTGTTTATAAATATGTAATATATATCATATAATATATTTTATCTTTTTTAACTACAGTATTTTACAGCTAATTTGACAGCGTTGTCATAAATTTTTATCAAAAATAATATATTTATTTTTCAACTCTTAGCGTACCAAATGTATAAAAAAAATACATGATGTCCGAACATGGGGACGGAATGACCCCAAAGGTTATTGTAATTTACCATTATAATTTGACAGAACCTTGTTATATAATATATACAATAATTAATGGCATTTTCATTTACGAACGAAAAAGTTTGGGGCTATTTCTGCTTTTATTTGTATTATAAAATATGCATGAAAATGCAGATAGAAAAATTTCAAAAAAATAACGATTTTTAAATAATTATCGGTGGCCAAAATCTACTAAAAACTAACACAAAAAATGTTTAACCTTTGATTATAAGTCTCCTCATCCCATTAATCTTTGCTTTTTTTTCTTACATTTGTAAAAATGTATATTTTTTTTATAAATTACGATAATTTCACTATTCTTTCGTTGTTTGTTAACAGTTGTGGTATCAATGATTCTATTTAGTAACGGGATATTTTTTGTTTCGGATATTCAATCATAAATCAACAATGGTAGTGGAGATAAAATAATATCAGTTAAGCTATTATGCTTTATGAGTTTCAACTCAGTCATAATGCAACAATATCAGTGTAATGCAATGTGTCAAATGTGGTTCTAAAATTTTCGTTCCTGAAATTTTGATATTGAATATCTACGTAAAGGCGGGTCTTTAGGAGTTGTTAGTGAGTATATTAGGCTGCCATAAAAGTAGGTCCGAGATTAACGATACAGAAGCTAGCACAAAAGCTCAACGTGTCGCCTACATCAGTGCATAGACATTTAAAAAATTAAATTTCCTACAACAGTTTTTAGATGGAAAAAAAATATTTCACAAAAACGGATATGAAAAACGACATTAAAGAATTTATTGCTTCCAAAATACATAATTTTTCGAACCAGATAATGAGTAACACGTGGAGAATAGTTTTAGAAAAATATGAAGAATATATAATTCAGTAAAAGTATTACAAGTTTTGATTTTTAACTCATTTAACCCGCACCTTTAAAAACACAAAAACCTAGGAAACAATTAATAATTAATAGTTTAAGTGTGTTATTTTAGTTACTATAATAGTTATTTTATTTGCCGACAATGCTTTTTATTTATTCGGATAGATTTACACAAACGACATAACGCCTGGTGGTAAGAATTCATAGTTGACCTTGACGAGAACTCTGACGTTTTGTCAAACTTGACGTGATTTTTTTATCGTAGTTTTTTAGGGCGCTTCCATTGAGATGATTAAATCTAGGTTCATAATCATATATACACGATTCGTCATCTGTTATTTAAAAATTTGACTGCTACTGTTTCCCGCGCAAAATGTCAGTCAAAATTACTTTACATGAAACGTGCGATATAATTTTACCAGCACGATATATCATTTATATAGTCAGAGATTAATACATATATTACAATAAAGACATGGGTCCGACTCTAATATGTTCTTTTGTTTTTTCATTTTTTTTGTGTCCGGGAGATCAGAATTAGTAATTATTATATAATTTCGATCGATTATCACAGATTGTTTTCCTAGATTTTCCTAATCTCACGGATAATTCAAATCGATCTAGGTCGTACATATTAGTTGTAAAATAATAATTAAGCACAATATCTTTAATTGTTCGTACTATTCATAAACATAAAATCATCGCCAAAAGTCTTATTCCACATTTGCACTACTTTACTGCACTTTATAGCATATTTAACGCAAAATTTAATACAATTTTATGCCGCCAATCGTGATAAAATGCGTCGTCATAACTTGTTTATTAAACACAAACTACGCGTCTATTATATCTAATAATTGACATGTGCACCACACGTTCATAACTTTATATTTTATTGGTGTATTATTTGATATTTCAAAAATAATATTGGATACAATAAAAATCTTAAGGACAATTTGGCCGAGCAGTGGGAAAATTTTGTGTTATTTCATTTTATCTTTATAAGAATTTTTACGAAAGAAAAAAACATTAAAAATTACCTTTTGCAACTAATATACATATACCAATTAGAAATTAGTTAATATAAATATTACGCTTAAGTGCTGTAAATTGCAGACCTATGGTGTAAAAATATTTTTTGCCATTAAATTAATTTATTTATTGTAAATCTCCCATTGTAACATACCAGGCGTTAGCTAAATGCGTAGTAAACACAATCAACAACTCCTAAAATAAGTAGTGAGACATCGCTGAAAACAAAGTCTGTAAATAAATGACATAATATATGTTATTTATTATAAACTATGCACGACCTAGCTTGATTTTATTTTAATTATTCATCATATTATTCACCCGTAAGATAAGGAAAATCTAGGAAAACCTATAATTATATAATAATCATTAATACGAAATGAAAAATACACTAGAGTCCATATGGGATTCGAACTGCATAGTCACTGACTTATACCGTGTGAATATCGTGCTGAGTAAATTTTAAAATAAATAATTACCTACACTATAACGTCAACTATTTTGTAATATTTAAATATTTATTTTAGGGTTAATGAACGACTCCTTACTGTTCGTAGTCATTAAAAAACACTTGTGTTTATGTATTTAAATATATACATATTACATACATACGTATATCTATTTAGAGCAACATTTATTTTAATAAATTATAAAGTCATTTTAAACAATAAGTAGTATAGATTTTACTAAAAACGTTAATACGATAACGATATACTTTAATGAAATTATATTAACGCTTTAAAGACCTTATATATAATCTATAGCAATAATATAACAAAAACAAACTTCACATTTGTTTGCCAAATTCTACTTAGCATGATGATTAAAAGTTGTTTTCTCAATATCTACCTAACAGATCATTTTTTTAAATATCTACTTTATATGCCGATTATATTATGTAATACAAGTCTCTTTATGCGCATTCCACAGACCTTTTGCTTTTGTATCGGTACTGACTGTATTCTTTGTTCAGGTCCTTTCACAAAGTGCTTTCTGATCCATTCAATTATTCGATTTGCTCGCGCTTGTATCATGCTGACAGAGGATTTTTTTCTTTATAAGTCACAAATTTAACATTTACAAATATATTTGTAATTACATGAAATTATGTATTACAAAAACATTTGAATTATGTAATTTAATGTATAGAAAAGTACAGTTTACACGTTATTCATTTACTGTTTCTACTAGAATAACCCATTTTCTAATTGCCTGCTAAAATGATTAAGTTTTCGTGTCATCAGCTGCTCATAGAAACGCGAAGTGTATTTAATCGTGTGGTGTCATGCATTCTCATAAGTAGTGGATTTACATTCTTTTTTTCGAGTGATAATATGGTTATTAATATATAACCCTGTCTTAAAATTTCGACTTATGTACACACATAAAAAATACATAAATAATGACGTTGAAATTCAAGAACGTATTGTATTCATTATTTTTGATAGCAACATCGTAAATACGATGACCAGGGTCAATAGAAACTTTGTCCCCCATGTAACTAAATATTGACTGAAATATAGTGACATCGCGATACGTGACATTCTAAGAGATTCGATTCTGCTAACACAATTCCAAAGTCCACGCATTGAGAAAGATATGGTCGCTATAAGAGCATTCCAAGTATGTTATAACACTTTCTTTTCGACAGATTGAGGTTCAGATATAGGCTGTGATGAATGACGGCGGAAACATAACATTGAGCGAAGTTTTAGTGAATGCCAAATTTACACCTCTCGACTATGGATTCTTCGGAGCCATGCTGTTGCTATCAGCGTGCACCGGAATCTACTTCGGATGCAGGAAGAACGCGAAGAAGGCGGATGTGCAGGATTATCTTATGGGAAACAGGAACATGAGGACTTTTCCAGTGGCCATGTCACTAATTGGAAGGTATATAGATATATCATATTATTAGACCTTATGTTTGTATTATAAATGCTATATAAAGTGTTAATTATCGCGAAGAACTTTGGTCACAGCTTCATTGCAATCAAATAATTTTCCATTCAAGCGATTCAATCTATCTGATCAGTCCTTGAATATAAACAATATAGTTACAATTGATTTTTTTATGTGATGGAAATAGATTGGGCATGTGTGAATAGCATGAGTGATACACAGGTTTTTGTGGTAAGGTAACACATGCGAATGCGAGTTCCAATGGAAAATTTTGTTAGCATGCAAAAAAGACATACATACGTGTCCAATGTGGTTATTTTAATGTATCTATCTTTGTCGTTTGCCATATGTTTGAGTAGATGTAAATGAGCTCCAAGATTTTACCAAAGTCGACCAACACGATGCATCAATAATAATTAATTGTAGATTTTTCTATAAATTGTTAACGAGCAATTAAATATATACTAATAATAGTTTTGGTAATACCTACGTATTGCTTTTCTAATCATCGTAATCATCCAGTTTATAAAAATTTTATTAAATTTCGTGCTTAAATTTTTTCACTGCGCTGCCATTTATTTTGTTATTTAATTAAATTCTAGAACCTTGAGAAAGTAGTTGTTTATGCTTGATATAAATATATTTAATTAAAAATATCCAGTTTATACAAATAACCAGTAATAAATAAATAATACTTTGTGATTATATTAAATAATACAATATTATTCTCATGTTATTTGATAAGGTGGTTTTTATATATATTGGATGAAATTAAATCTTTTTTTAATAAATCATATTTTCCATGTGTAATAAATGTACAAAAATATCCATTAAATATATTTTTTTATATTATACCTTAATGTAGTAATATCTCCTATGTATGTTATCTATTCACACCTCAAATACATGTGAACGGTACTTCTTAATTCACATCCTTTTGTGTATAGGTGCGTTCATTCGAATATCATTTTTCGAAATCACTATTGGTTCTTCTTAAAAATCCTTCCTTCAATAGGCTCAAAGATTTCTGTTGGTGGCCTTGGTACTATATTAATGCAAAAAATTGTAATGTATGTATCTACTAATTTTACGTGCTCTTAGCACGTGAACGGTTCTTCTTAATCCATGCCTTTTTTTTTGTAAATGCGGGTTCACTCGACTACATTATGACGTATCTACTATTTTTGTTTTGTCTATAATATAATATTTATTTATTTAAAATAGAAAACCTCGAAATGAAATTTATTTAAAGCAGATCCTTATTACAACAGCCCTACCACCTTTTTCTTTTCCACATTTTATGAGATATGAGCGTCTAAAAAGATGTTCGATTTTTGGGTCATTCTGCTTATATTTTTATTTATCTAAACTTGATGTAGTCTTCAAATAAAAAATATTGAAAAAATATATACTTATAAACCGCGCATCGAGAAATTTTTCGACATTAAAAATAAGTTTTTAGCTTTTGTAACTCTTTAATTTGTGCTCCCAGTTGCTTTATTTATTTATGAAATTATTTTGTCAACATATGTGAAGATTTTCGTTAGTTACCATTTCAGTTTACATATTAAGGTTTTCTTAGTTTATTTTTTACGAGCTATAGCTCGAACGCTAACTTGCTACCTAAAGAAAATTAAAAAAAGTTCGCCATGCAATATTTAAATTTTATTCTACCTATTTTAAGATTTTGATTTACTTATTGTTTATGTCCAAATTCAGTTACATTTCAGGCGTGACCATTCTGGGTACACCGGCTGAAATTTACAACTTCGGAACTCAGTATTGGATGATTATCATTCCGATCCTCGCCAGCGGTACGGTAGTGGCCACCGTCTACTTGCCTGTGTTCTTCAAGCTCAAGTTGCAATCTTCATACGAGGTATTACAATGTCAATATTTCGTCGAAGCTTCAAATCTATATAAATTGATTTGGTTCCCAGCCAAAAAATTAAAATTTCTCACATACGTCGACTTTAACATTGATGAAAGAATCGTATTGTTTATTTATATAAACCGAGTTATAAATATATGGTTTTGCATTTTCAGTATTTGGATATGCGGTTTGATAAATCTTTGAGAACGATGGCGTCGATTATGTTTCTTTTTGATGAGGTACGTATTAAATACTGTTTCGTATGATAAATACCTTTTCTGAGCTATGTAATTGGTATGTTTCAGATTATGTTTTTACCCGTTCTTGTGTATGTTCCTTCGTTAGCATTCAACCAAGGTGAGTTATAGAGTTAAAAATAAATATATAAATAGGCATTACGTAATTTTATTTTTTCAGTTACTGGTATAAATTTACATATAATAGGATCTACGGTATGCTTAGTGTGCATTTTTTATACAGTATTAGTGAGTATCTGTCAATAATGAATGAAGTGTTTGAATCTGCATTAATATTTCAATGTAAATATTGATTTCAGGGCGGACTTAGAGCCGTCGTTTGGACTGATACGTGGCAAGTTGCAGTGATGTTTGGTTCCGTTCTTTTAGTGACAATTTTGGGAACGGTCCAAGCCGGTGGTTTCGACAATGTGTGGGAAGCTGCGTCTTCCGCAAGCCGCTTACAGTTCTTTAAGTATGAGGGTAAATTAAATAGTAGAGGCAATTTATATTTTGTTTTTACAGGCTTTTTATAATCCTGTAATGTAAATATGTGTATTAAGAACTTAACTTATTAAGTTGTTTATTAAAAATTAATTAGCACCCTTTTGAAAGACGTCAATTCAGTTAGGTATGACTAGATTCTGTTTTCTATGTTACGTTTAATAAATTATAACCGGTGGTAAAATTGGTGAATAATACCTGATAGACCTGGGTTCAAATTCCATATGGACCATAAAGTTTTTAAATTTTTATCGTGTTTGAGAGATCAAAATTAGTGATTATATAATTATAACTCAGATTGATCTTCACAGATTAGGTCTTTCTAGATTTTTCTAATCTCATGGATGAATATTGTGATGAATAATTAAAATAAAATCGAGCTAAGTCTTGCATAGTGATATCCATTGATTGTAAGCTATAATAATAGATGTCTCTTATTTTAAAGACTGATTTTAATCTGGTGTCCCACTACTTAGTGGTTATTGATTGTGTTCACCCCATTGTAGCGTATTGGGCAAACGTAACAGAAGATTCATAATTATTATTGAGACATGAATTTAATGTAAGATATGTGCATTTAATTATCTTTTTCGCAAACATGTATAGATAACACACCTCAATTTAACAACAATTGTATTACCGTTCCTAGAAAAATGAGAATGAAGATTAAAAATGTTATAAACCTTAAAAATGGTACAATAGGTCTTATCATATTTTTGAGGGAGAAAATGGCGAGAGACAATAATATTTTTAAAGTTTGACTCATTTCCTTACTTTTTACACTGTCCTTCTCATAACATAATATATACACATTTTTGCAAGAAAGAGAAGCGTGTTATACTCTTATATAACTTTTATATTTAAACCAACTTAACAAGTTACGCTCGGTAACGAGCGTTCTCACTGCGACGATGATGGCACAATTTTATTGCTTTTGACGTGGATTTTTGTCTTTTAAGAAGTGATAATTGTTTATTGGGTTCTCTTATTGTACAAAATTCGGGTTGGATATGCGTCATTTGATTCTCACTTATTGTTACTCGTAATATTGTTATAAAAAGTCTTAATAAATTCACAACATTTGCTCCCCCCTGGAAAAAGTTGAAATGACGTCCTATAAGGAACATTATAAAATGAATAATATACATATAATATATGTGACGTCTAGAATTTATATTGGAAATGTGCTTAGTTATGATTTCTTTATAATAAATGCAGAAATACAATACAAATCAGAATCAATGAGACTAATATATATTTTAATAAGTTATTTTAAATATATTTAATATGTTATTTACAATGCAGACTTATTTTTATAAGAAGTTGTTTCAAATTCACATAAATTAATACAATAAACCAAAGGTCAACATTTGGTCACATAATTATCCTTCACTTTTTGTGCTATTGGTTGTTAAATCGATTGCTCTTTTAATTTTAGTTTTGTTTGAATAAATCCACAAGTTATTTTTACATGATTAGAAATGTGATGATATCATATAGAGAAAATACTCAATTTGTAGAAACAATATTTTTATAATAGATATAAGTTATTTTTTTAAGCTATTCGTTGTATTATTAAAATTAATAAGTTGACAATTTAAATGAGCAATATATAAAATAATTGCTCCATAAAACGAATTGTTTGTTTATTATGTACTGTTGGACAGATTGGTCAGAACGGTGTACACCTTATGAATAATTATCTGCAATGAATCCTTTTCCAAAGAAAATATTCGAAGATTTACCTTACATAAATGCACAAGCAATTTATTTTATGGAACAAAGTATTTATTCCAATGCACATATCTCTTAAAATAATTCCTTGTTAAATAGCACCCAATTAATAATAAGTTGCCTTTACATTTATGGTTAAATTCGTTCGTAACAAGTTTATTCAGAATCATTATTTAATGTTGCAGTTGGGACACAAACATATATAGAAGACATTCAGCATGGGGAGTGATATTTGGAGGATTTTTGTATTGGACGGCTTTTAATTCCGTTAATCAAACTATGGTGCAACGTTATATGGCGCTTCCTACTCAAAGGAAAGCAGTTTTGTAAGTCGTATATTTAAAAATGAACTATGAGATTTCTTTTAAAATAAAATCTGATTTGTTTATGTTTAGATCCGTCATATTGTTTTCGTTAGGAGCCGCTTTTGTCGTATCACTTTGTTCATATACCGGACTGTTGATCTTCGAACGGCTAGGTCAATGTGATCCGAGGAGCACTGGACAACTTCAAGCAGACGATCAACTGTTGCCAGCTTACGTGGGCATTATATCCGCTAATATACCGGGAATACTCGGTATATTTGTGGCCGGAGTATTCGGCGCAGCGTTGAGGTGCATTTGAAAACAAAGATATAAATCAGACATTTGCGATGTCAATAGTATAATGTTTTATTTATTCAGTTCTATGTCAGTGGTGCTGAACTCATCGGCGACCGTGGTTTTGGAAGACATCATTCACGGACTAGCCGGAAAGACACTGAGCTCGAAATTCGCGACGATATTGGCACGAGCAACCATATCGCTTTTGGGCCTGGCTGCTTTGGGAGCGCTCTTTATTGTTGAACGATTGAGTGGAATTCTGAGTGTAAGAATTGTATATTTATGTCAAATGCTTTGTACATGAAGGGCTTTCAAAGAGTATAAATATGAAATCAGTTAGCTAAAAATTGGAGACAAATTCATTACTTTGTAACATGAAGTTTATAGTTGCAAGATTGAAGAGTATATTTATAATATAGTATCTGAGCCTCTTTGGGGTGAGAAAGGCAGGCAGAAATATGTTATTTTTTCATTCTGAAGTCTGCTAGTGTGATATTCACTTGGCCTATTGCTTGATTCTTTATCGCATTTATAAGGTTTTAATAAAATCCAAATATTAAATACTGTAAAAAGCTGAAATGATTTTAAACTAAAATTACTCGGGTAAACTCTCAAAGAAAATCTAAAAAGAGCAGTCTTGAATCTATCTCGAAGATATTTTTTAAAATATGTCATTTCAGTGACATTATATAAGAATACATTTTCACAGGTAGATATATATTTTTACCAGTGAAAATATCATTTATCTGCCAGGTGCTAGTAAAATGATATGATTTCAACGTTTCCATATGTAGAATATATACATTTACATACTTATCATTATTAATTTACATGCGATGTATAAATGTTACAGTGAATGTGTATTTTTCAGTGAAGTTATATTTTCACACAAGTCCAAATACATTTTCACCAGTAGATATAAATATTTCTACTAGCAAAAATATAATTTAATAGATAGGCACTAGTGAAATTATATGCTGCTCTAAAATGTCTATGGAATTTAATTTGATAACTTCTCAGAAGTCAAAAATTCACGTCAAAAGCAATACAATCGTATCGGCGTTATTGCATTGGGAACACTCGTTAATGAGCGTTCCCACTGCAACGACGCCGGCATGATTTTATTGCTTTTGATGTGGATTTTTGACTTCTGAGAAGCGATAATTGATTTTTGCGCTCTCCTTTTGATCAAAATTTGATTTAGATTTGCTTCATTCGATTCTCAATTATTATAGGTCGTAATATTGTTGTAAAAAGTTTTTATATGAACGCTAGGAAATCGACGGCACGATTTTATTATTTTTGACTTGGATTCTTGGATTTGGCGAGAAAAATGCATGTGATTTAATGAAATACTATGAATCTTAATGAAATAGAAATATTAAAAAAACGACCACTGACTGGCCAACTTTTGCCCCTCCCTGGAAAAAGTTAAAATGACATCCCTGTTAATTTTTTCACACTCATACTCGTTAACAAGCTTGTAAGAAAGCCTCGAAAATATATTTTTTTGTTAGCAGAAAAATGCAAATAGACATGGCTTAATTACTTTACTTTATCTCTTTATATTGAGAGTTTCAGATTCATATCAAGTATGAATTATTGAAAATGAGAATTTATCCGACGATCTAATAAAATATTCATTGAATGATAACGACAATATTCTCAATGTACGACACACACAGTTGAACATCAATTACCAGTGTTGAATAAACAATAGAGGTAGTGTGTTACATGTGAGGTGATAGAGACAGGTCGCCTATCTCTATAATGTGTTTGTTTCAAGTTGGTTCGTTATATTTTTAACTGCTTTTATAAACTGAAAGCCCTAGTATACAATATGCATATTATTATATTATAAAATATAAATAGATTGTATTATACAAGTATAATGATCTTTAAAAAAAGATAGTAAAATCAGCAATTATTTTTATATAATTTTCATAATCAGGTTGCTACTTCTTTATCTGCCATTGCGGCAAGCAGTACGTTTGGCATGTTCACTTTGGGCATGCTCTGGCCCTGGTCAACGGCACGTGGTACATTAATTGGAGCTATTACAGGTGCTTTGATCGGTGGCTGGGCATCTTTAGGCTCACAAGCTGCTGCTGCTCATGGCTTAGTCCCTCCTGATCGATTCACGCCGTCGCTCAGTAACTGTAGCGCGTTGTTCAATTCTACGAATCTATGGCCAGACATTGTCGAAGTGAGTATAACCAATTTTATTATTATAATTGTAGCGATAATTTGATTAACAAAGTTAACTATAGCCGTTAGATCCGGAGACAATATTTCCATTGTACCGAATCTCATACCATTGGATTGCTCCTATTGGACTATTTACGACGTTGATTGTTGGAGTGATTGCGTCCGCCTTAACTTATGAAAAAGGCAGTATTCTTAAGTAAGAAGCGACAACTATATTGTGTTAAAATATAATTATTATATTAATATATACTTAATCAATTTATAGATTAGATCCTGATCTACTGTCTCCTGTGATATATAAATTTTTACCGTCATCGGTTATGCTCAACGCTGGGCAAACTCTTAGAAGAAGAGGCAAAGACTATAGAGAAGAAATGCTAACTGTGGCTACGGGTAATTTGAGTCCTTCAAATACATACAGCACATTGTGCCCTGAGAATAATAGCAACATAGTCGGGGTAAGTAATTAATTAATAAATAATTATTACATACTGTAGTTTTAATTTATTGTATTTGTAATGTTGCAGTTGAACGATTACAAAAATTCTGATAACAGCAGATGATAATGGACCATTTGTTTTAATAATAGTTTAGCGTAGGGAATTAACGATGGACATTCAGTCTTAAAGAAAAAAGACGCAGCTCATAGGGAGAGTTGCAGTGATATTGTTAAAATTTTTGTTACGTATAAAAAAATTCCAACTTACTGATTGAAATATAGATAATATTTCATATATATATATATATATATATATATATATTTATATATATACAGTGGTACCTTGGTTTTCGTTGACTTTGGTTATCATCGATTTTTTCCGCGAAAAAATTGTCTCGATTTTCGTCGGTTGCCTCGGATTTCGTCGTTTTTTATTGATTGCGAGTGTTAATACATATTACAATTACATGCCTCGTAATGTTAAAACATACTACAAATAATTGCCTCAGTTTTCGTCGGTATCGGATTTCAAGGATTGTTTTCGGACGGATTATCGACGAAAACCGAGGTACCACTGTGTATAGATATGTACATTGTACATATATGCAGGACGGCATATATGTACAATGCCCTTGCTCATTTCTATGATGAAAGAGTAAACTGATAACATCATTGAGAAATTATATCTTGCGGACAATTTGACAAATTTGATGAACTGATACTCAGTGAATATTTTACTTGTATTGATGTTTTTGTGCATCCAAAAATATTTATTTTTTTGTACTGTAATATGATTATCTATTTGGCCATATTAATATTGTAGTTTATTTAATACAAATTATACATGTATAAATTTTATTTTATTTAACCCTTTGTAGTCCAAAGTTTTTTTAATACGTATTGCCCCAAGTCCATGCCATTTTGAATGAATATATTTAATTAAATTATTTAATGATTATTAAATATAATAAAAAGAAGAAACTATTTCTTCTATATTATATATTTATATGTAATAGATGAAATAATTTTTATTTTGGCAGAATTAACTTTAGAAGTTTGATTAAATGTTTATAATATAAATAGTATTACAGTAATTTAAAAAATATTTTATTTTAAATAATGATTATTTATTACTAGGTTTTTAATTTTTTTTTATTGAAATTTTATTTTTATTTGTTAATTATTCCTTTTAACCAGGGCGCTCAACACCGCTTTTTTGCACGTGCGACAGAAAACCAATTAGTCTTTTAACATATCTTGTACTAATTTATTTCATAAATAATTTATACTATTGTTTTCAAAGTTTTTTCTTCCGAATTCTATAGCGATATGATTTATTTTAACCTTAAAGGTAGGTAATGTGATCTTTCCGATATTGATTATTGATGACACAATTAATTATTCAATAAATAATATATGTAAAAAGCTTGACTTTCATATTTTCGTATTTCTGGGTTCTCCACATCTTATATAAAATAATTTTATGCATCTCTTAGCTGTTCAGCAGGTTATTCCATCAACACGTATTTTTATTAAATTTTCAGGTTAAAATAGCTTTTAGTTATATGAGACAGCGCGTTTTACAAGAGCTGAGAAACCGATTCAGTACAATTCATCTTTTCAAATTGAAATTAGTAATGAATTCAGTGTAGAATATACATATGTATGTAGATAGTAAATACATACATACATCGTTTATTGATAAATTCAAATGTAGACATGTAAATTATCAAGTCTAGCTTCAAAACTGAATGTCCCAATTAGGGTTTATCACCGCGCCGTTGCAGGTAAAAGGTTCTCGCGTAATTCCATCGGAAAAGTTATCAAACATTGTAGGGGGAGGTGTTCAGGTGAGACGATGCTTTGGCAGGCTGCACCGCCTTTCAGCCATTACAGTTTCTAAACTGTATGCAAATCACACAGCCTCGAATGTCGAACGTGCCAGTGGAAAGTAAGGAAGCGGCTTTAGAATATGAATGGAAAAGTGAGTAAAGGCTATAATAACTCGTCCCTATGTTGAGATTCAGGGGTTGTATTTTTTACAAAGAATTTAATTTCCTACACACGATATATATATTTTGTATTTTAAACTGAATATATAAACCATCAAAATAATAAATTATTAAATATATAAATAATTATTTAATATAACTAGTATTAAAAAATATTTATGTGGCAGTGTATACGTCGACCGTCAATTGAACGCACCTGTTTCTGGAAATCAGTCACAATGGCACAAGTATTATACAAGCGAAAGGAATTGGGGGGGAAGTGGAAGATGAGGGTAAGATATTTATGAAAGTCTACCTCTGAAAATACGCAAATCGCGTTCATTTAAATGTAACAACCCGCGATACCGCCGACAGTTCTGGATTGAATTTTAAACCCCTAAATACATATTTATTTTAATGTTGCAAATTTGGACAGAATTGGAAATATTAATAATGACTGGGGTGAACGTGTCTGTCGAATTGAAAATTTTTCACCCTCTTGCGTCTGCAGGTAATAAATTTAACGTGAAAATTTTATATAATATTTATAGATAATAAAATGGTTGATATATATGTATATAGTATATCTATTTTTTCACTGTCGCTATTCTTTTGTTATTTCAACTATTATTTCATATATCGTTAAGGAAAAAAATAAGAATTTGTTATTTTTTAAAAATATGTTTTTCTGAGTGAAACACATAGTAAATACAATAATTGTGACAAATAAAATAATAGTTACATATGGGCTGATCTCATAAAACACAAGTTTATATTTCAATAATATTTGAATAATTAAGCAAATTCTTCAAAAATGGAAACATCCACCCAAGGATGAAAGTTTGTTTTAGCTTGCCTGCTAATAGTTATTGAATAGAGCCTGGGAAAAAAAGGGCGAAGACCTTGGTCTCGGGCCTGAGAGCATAGGCCCTGTAATGCAGGGATGGCAAACTTGCATTTGATTGCGATCGACTGTATTTTTTTTGATACTTTTCGATCGACTTATTTTAATATTAGAATTTGAATGGATTTTTTTTTGTGAAATAGACAGATTATGAACTATTTCAATAGTTTTAGTACAACATTTATTACGTTATAGTATAATACAAAGCATAAATAACTAGGGAATATTTTTTGGAAAGATTGTACTTTCATTTCCTTTGCCAAAATAAGAAAATCAGAGGAATAATTGGTTGGCTCTATATCTTAAAAAATCTTTTGTGTTATTATTCATCAAAATAATTTTATGTTTTATCGTTCTAATATGCAAAACTTGGGTGTCACATGAGTACGTAGATCCAAAATTCAAATTAAAATATTCCCAGAATCTTCTTAAATTTTGGTATTTTTGATTACAAATATATTTGCAAAAATATTTGTTATAAGACCTAGTTTTTTTTGCAAAGTTGAATTAAAATTTCAATTTTTCTAAAACCATTAAACCTTTTTTTTCAAAATCTTGAAGCAAACTAGCAAGTATACCCATGCCAGCTTTGAATAGGCCGATAATAACTTGAATTAAAATTTTAAGTTTTCTGAAATCATTAAGCCTTTTTTACAAAATCCTGTAGCAAAATAGCAAGATTATCTTTGTGAATAGTACATAATATTTATTTGAAATCAATGTGTATAATACATTACAAAATTCAATTACTAAGGTTACCAGATTTTGAACATATCAAAGGATGAGATTAAAAATAGAAAGGTCATATTAGACATTTTTCTTTGAAGAGGATAAATGAGGAAAGATTTGTGCGGGAACTAAAAATTAAAAAGTCATTTCAAAAATTTTAAATTTTTGTTTGAGGACAAATTTATGCAGTGAGCTAAAAAGGGAATTTCAGAACCTATTATAACTAATACATAAATAAAAATCAAAATTCAAAATGTAAATACAAATTAAAATGCAAATATTGTAAATTAAATGCTATAAAAAACAAAATAATTTTGTGTCAACCCAACTTTACATAAAGCCCAACACAATGGTGTTTACAGTTTAAGTAAACTGTTTACAACTATGCGAAACAGTTTACATTTAACCAAATGTTGCAATGTTTGTATCTAAAAATGTGTCAATCTGTATTTTATATATTTTTTATTTCCCAAATTTTCACAATTTTCTCATTGCCATTTATTCCCACACAGAAAACACGTTTTTTTCGGGTAATATGCAGTTTTTCCGCTGACATATCTTTAGCATCTAGACCGGGTCTCGACAACCTTTTTTGGCTGCTGGTCAAAATAATTAAAATGTGAATATAAAAAAGACTATTCGGGTCAGTGAATATTTTTGGTCCTAACAACCATATATGTGGTCTAGTCGTGACATCGTAACACGTTAAAAAAATGATTTTTGCAGAACTGAAATGGGTCACTTCAAATCATCAAACGGGTCACTTGGTGACCCGCGGGTCATAGGTTGCCGGGCCCTGATCTAAACAGCTGTTAGGTCTTTGAGCACAGTTCGCGGGATTTCTGACGCGCGTCTGGGGTGTCTCTTGACTGGTGTTCTATATGAATCGCTACAGTAGTAAACGTTCATAAAAATGCTACTATGATTTATACCTCCGGCTATTTTTCTTGCTCTAAAATATAATACATATTAAAAATATATAAAAAAAAACACTTTTATGAGACTTGTACTTTCTTATTTGATGACTTAGTTATACGTAGTTTCATTTTTAAGAAATCTTCATATATTTTAAATCTTTATATATAGTTTGTCATATCATCTCCTTATTGCCTTCAATAGTTTTGTGAAGGATAACAATGATTTAGAAATCACACAAAGGATAATGGTTTGGCGTCAACAATATATGTATAAATCGATATATTCGACTTGATTCCAACATCTAGATTTCTCTGTATATATGTATGTGTGTGGTAATTACTTATTTCTTAAATAAAATATTACATGTTTTCCAGCGTCTATCGAGCTGAAAAGTCACACCATTCGGCACAAATCCTGAAAGTGTATATTGAAATTTAGCATACACGTTCAACATTTTAGTTGTCCATGATGTCTAACATTATTAAACTTTATTTCATTTTATAGTAATGGTATAAAATAGCTAGTAGAAAAAAAAATACGAAGAAACTATTGCATCATCTAATAATTTTCACTAGAACCGTTGCAGTTCTCCCACCGCAAAAGGGGTGCGGATTTATGATCAGCGCCCGCGTAATTCTCAAACAATTAATGTGCGGCGTTCTTGTGGCGAACAATAATTTTATACGACGTATGTATGAGGAAGTTGCGAGTGAAGAGCGGGAATGTTGACTAATGTCGCGCAGATGGCACTCGACTTTTACGAGTTTCCCCGCAGCGAGAGAAGAGGGCTGTTTGATGGCTCCCAATTGCCGTAGTATTATTGTGTTTAATGCCGAGCACGCCGAGGACGTGTTGAATGCCAACTTGTGGCTGGAGGTGCTTTGTGCTTGATGGTGGCAATCAAAACAAGTGGGAAAAACCCTATTCGATCGGATGTTGGAATAATTGGAATATCCTTTTGAACCAATACAGATATTTTGAATAATTTGAATCCATCATAACTTTTTGAGCAAAAGAAAAAATACGCTTATTATTAAACAATAAAATAATTTAGCTTGTTGCCCTTCTGAATATCTCTCTTACTAACAGTAAACATAGGTATCAGTGTGTAGCTTAATATTAGAGTGATCTAGACTGACTAATTAAGCAACTTAATATTTATTTTTGTGATAAAGTAGGGAATACCTAAGCAGAAGTAATCGATTCCAATAATTAAAATCAAATTAGTTTTCGAATGCCACAGTGCCACACTAAATTTATTATATGTTTTTATACAAATCTCGGTTTAAAAAAATAACTTTCAAAATCTCACATACATACATACATACACATGTATATACATATAATATATAAGAGGAAAAACAGTATGAAAAGGAGATCATCCTCAACTGTTACATAATGGAGCCCAAGTGGATTATCTGATGGTGTTCAGAGCAGAAGAGCGAGCAATAAACGGCGGATTAACGTATCTTAAGCTTTCATCAGATTTTCCCTTAGAATTATTTATTTGTCAATGAATTACACAATAATCAAGGCATTTACACAAGCAATAAGCGATGGTCGTGTACCCAATAAATCAAGTCTTAGAGACGGGCAGTGTGTGTCAACGTCTAACGTGTCTAATAGACCAATAAAGATAAGGCACCAAAGCGTGAGCAGACTGAGTCCGACAATCTTGCGGGGGTTGATTCATCCCCCAAGGGATATAATGCCATGGGGTGGAAATTTCTTATGTACTGACCGCCGAAGGACAGTTTTATCGTATCCCTCGATCGAGTGGGGGGACACGTATAAAGCATATATAAATATTTACTTTTTTTGCTAGGGTGGATTATATTGTTATACAGTTGTCTATAGCTTTGAGTGTGTTATTGTATTAAATTTTAAATAGTGAATTATTTAAATAAAAATATAAAGATGCAATCATCATTATTTAAAGTATATTCAATAGCATTTTAGAATGATTTATATTTTTTTTCGCCACAGAGAAAATTTATTATATACAGTTTAAAGAGTAAAAATACTGTAGCCTATATAAAAAAATATTTATAATTTTTAGCCGTCGCCGTCTTCGACGAGCGTTTCCACTGCGACGGCACCGACACGATTTTATTGCTTTTGACGTAAATTTATGCCTTCTGAGAAGTGATAATTGATTTTGCGCTCTTCTATTGACTAAAATTCGGTTTGAAAATACTTTGATCAGCCATTTTTTGATCATTTATGTTACATCAAATATGAAAATATATACATAAAATAAAATTTATGTATTAAAAAATAAAAATTCGCAATTGAACAATGATTTTGTGGTCCAAAATAGTTAAATTTCAATCTAACATGTGAATATATTTGATGGACAATTATGAACTTTAAACTTTAAACTGACTGTTAGAGATAAGCATTCGTCAAAAAGAAGAATTTTGGAAGGCTTGGAACGCTCTCCTATAGTCGTATGTTTAATCGTTAGTACTGTTATTTGCAAGGGATCCATTTGTATATACATATATTATATATATATTATACCAGAACGATAGATCAGAAGTATAAGTCGATTACTTATACACGAAAGACCTAGATTTGAATCCCATATCGATTGAGATCTGAATTAGTGATTATTATATTATATATAATTAAAATTCCGATCGATCATCATAGATCAGGTTTTCTTAGAATTTTTAATCTCGCGGATAAATATTGTGATGAATATTAAAATAACATCTAGCTTGGTCGTGCATAGTGACATTTATTGATTTTAAGATTCATAGACTGATTTCAATCGGGTGGCTCACTATTTACTTTTAGGTATTAATTGTGTTAACTCTGTTGTAACGCATTGGTCTGAACGCCTGTCATATTTAGGACGATTGGTTAAAATATATCTAATAGTATTTTTCATTTTTAAATATTTTTTCCTAATACATTATAAAATAAACAATACTACCCGCTTACTTTTTTGTAGGATAGTTTTTTATGGAGTTATATATTTTTTATTTTTTAAATAGTCGCAATTTTTTAACAAAATTGTGGATCTAGCTGGCTAATACGCTTAGTCGAAATATTTACAAGGGAAATTTTTCAAAAAAGTATGATGAAAGGGTCGGGTCAATGAATAGGTTCCTAGTTAAAGTTCCACGAAAAGATAAATGTTTCATTGATATAGATAGAAGTGATTTCAATTTGTATATTTAATAAATCTTTTTGTAATAAATTTTGACATGTCTTGTTTTTAAACAAACTCAACAAAATATTACATACATACATATATCTCCTTCACTCTTAGCTATGAAAATAATAAGAATGAATTTTATCAAATAAAAACAAACTACGACAGTATTATTAAAATGATTATCGTAAAATATACTGACACTTAACAATTTTAAAACAAATAAGTAATTTTATCACTTCTAAAATACCAATATTATAATATGTTTACATACTCTCTATAAAGAATAATTAATAGTTACCATTCAACTTCGAGTCTCATTGTTTATTTTAAGTATTCGCGACATAAGACATTTATTGAGTAATCCAGGGATACAATTCTTAAGTCGTATTATCCGCTGCATATTTCAACTTAGATGAAAGTGTCACTTATATTGGCATTTAAGTACATTTTTAGTACACATTTTTATGCGTAGTATATTTGCTACTGCCATATAAAAAGTTAAGCAAAGAATCGCCGATTGCTAAATTTTCAACCCAAGAATCGCAAGGTGTCCCACAAGAGCCAGAAAACACAATCCCAGACCAATTAGGGGTCTTCGTCCTGTTAGAGGGCCCAAAGCTGAGGCCAAACAATGCAAAGAAAGGCCGCGGGCCTCCAGGCCCCGACAATTAAACATAATTGGCCCCCGAGAGATGCGCCGAGTTGACACCGGGGCCCCTTTAGCCTACTATGCGTTTAACTTTAACATTGTTTACCCACCAATGGGCTCCGCTTGTCACCTTTGAGACGTGTTTATGCCCTAAACGTGCCCTAATGGCAGATCGAAGAATTTTCGTTGATGTACATTGGAACTCTTCCAAGACATCGGTTGTAATTTATCTTGGTTTAAAGTGAATTATTTGTTTAAATCGATTTATTATTTTATATTTAAGCTCGTAAAATTTTAGAACTACTCTCGTATTTGTTCACAATTGCATAGTTTTTTTGGGGTGGCTTTACCGCGTCTATTCTTTGGTACATCACTAAAGCGTGCTTTTCCCCATAAGCCCCCAATAATTCAATGATAAAATCGGCAAATAAAGAGGGATTTCGGACACGTTGTCGGAATACCTATAAAAAGAGGAGATCCAGCTGAAAACGCTTGTTCGGCAACTTCTTCCCGTTGGACGTCTTTGTTTGATGTTACGGCGAGTAAAATTGCGGGCTTAACAGCAAAAAGCCACTTTTTGCGATTTTTATCAAGACGAAAGAATCGCCTTTGAGTTTTCCTTGCTTGTACTACATATACCTAAATATTCTCATTGAATTAAAAATATTACTCTAATCATTTCATAACATATGTATTTTCAACAAATATTTATTTTATCAGCGCATAAGGTAGTTAAGCAATAATTTAAAATAAGTATTTATTTTTAATGTGTTACTCTTTTTAGCCAAAAAAATAAAATATAATCTTAGTGAAATTATACTTAAAAAAATATACATAAAAATATACATAAAAACAAACAATGCTAGCATATGCTAGCGAACCAATACAAGATAGATGTTAGTATTTTTAACCGTAAGCCGCAACTCAGCTAAAGTCATAGTTTGTGACTAGAGGCTGGATACTCAAATCCGAATATTAAATATATACCTGTCCATCTATTTGTAAAATATTAGTACATACTAGTGAAAAATATATTGAAAATTTAATTTCTAGATAAATAATGTACTCTAAATTTTAACAACGCAGGTAGTCAACATTTTTTCGAATGTACCACTGCAGTATCAATAGCTCATTGTGCGCTTTTTTTATTTTGCAAAATTTATATTCGTATCTTTAAGTTATTTATAACAAACATGGCTAAGCTAAAAAAAGACAAACGAGCAGTAAGTAGCACACAAAATAAAAAACTTTTTGTAATTGCCGAAATTCCAAAAATGACTTGTATTTCTGAGTTAATATAAAGCAGCTGTAGATTTTTCGAAAATGGTGTTTAATATTCAATCTATTTTAAATCATTACGACTAATGTAAAGTTTAAATTTTTTTAAACATTACGACAATTTGTGTCCCATTACATACTTGTAGTTGTTGATTGTGTTGTAAAGTAATTGTAAAGTACAATAAATGACTAAATGATTTTAGTTAATCAGATTAGAATATTAAAAATTACATTATTAAAGTAATACTATAATATATCAATATATGTATGTGTGTATTTTAGGTAGAGCATTAAAAGGGTAGCAACACGAAATAATTTTATTTCACCCCCAAAAGCTAGTCATTTCCGCATGTATTTTTTCTCAAAATAAAAGCTCTGGAAATCGCAGGAATTCGCAGGAACGAATTCTATTGCAAAACGCTATGCAGTTGCGGCGTCGCGTCACGACGCGACGTCGGCAAAAAGGACGCCGGCGGAATTTTGCTATGCTATTATTTTTTTGGGTTAGGAAAAAATAGACTTCGGGTTTAATTATCAACTGGGGGTCCAGGGGTTTAATTTAGAGGCACTTCAGACGGGGTGGTCTGAACAAAAGAATTTAATAATATAAAACAAGCGGCATTAGCGTAAAGTATTCGTCCGGCGAGGCTATTTACAGTGGCATTACCGGCTTCAAATGAAAGCTCGCATACCTGGTGGTCTGTATGGACCAAGGTTAGGGGTGTACTCCGTTCATAGGGGATGTGTGTGCACTCTCGTGCGTTAAAGAAAAAAAATACATGTATGCCTAATCTCATTTTAAGCTAGGTATTATTAATCTATGTAAAAGCAGCTGAATATATTTTTTTTCAAATAACAAGTGTTGAAAAATGGTTAAAACATTTAAAATGAATTAAAGAACACACAGTGTAAAATCGTGTAAGTGTGTACGTTTAAATGAAAAGTAATATTATATTTGTGTAAAAGAATCTCATGTCATTATAACTTCAATCAATCAATGAATCCAGAAAAAGATTTTTTTGAAGGCTACTGCTTATTCTTTCAAACTATAATTCACAAATGCAATTTTAAATTTTAATTATTTGCTTAAACACTTTTCCTACCGAACGTAGTATAAAAGTGTTTTCCCGGCGCGTAAGAGTCCGCGCGTTCGGAGCTTTTCCGCTTTGAAAAAGAACTGTAATTCAAGTGGCGTTGTTCTGCAAGCGCAAAAACAATTTTCAGAATTGCGCATTGGATTTCAAATATGAAAGTATCCCCGATGGGCATTAAGCGAATGTCCCGGACCGTTTTTCTGACCGTTTCGCCTCTCTTTATTGTAAGACACAATGGCTTTCGACCCTAATATACCACCGCACCATGCGCAAATGACGCGCTTAATCCAAACATTGCAATATATTAACAAAAACCTCTCCTTGCTCAAACCCTTCTAAAATTATATACGGTAGTCAGTGAAATATACGGCTTTGTAGAGGAAGATTTTTTTTAATAAATCCTACATATGATACATATATATTTTGTTGTATTTAATATACATATTAAATAAGCATGCAAATAATTCAGATTATTAATGGAGATGTATATGATGTCATTATGTCATTATGGCTGCCATTTACAGGTCACCTGTGCCGTTTAATTTTAATTAAAGTTGAATTGAACAGCGACATACCAATGAACAATGAAACCGCTGAAGAAACTGAACAGCGATGCGCTGATGACTAATTACGTGCTACTGCAATATGCGAATATAAAAGATTAAAAATATTTATTATAGCCAGCATAGAAATAAATTTGTATAACAAGATGAATAAAAAAAAATATAATAAAAAAATAATAAGTTCTAATCTATTCCTATTATTTTCTACATCTGCCTTCTAAGCAACTGTTTTCTTAACATACGCATTCATAGTCAATAGAAATATCTGCAACTTCCGATCTATTTTGAGAAGAAAAGCTATAACTAAAGTCTGTCTTTTATTTTTATAAATGTAGTCGAGTTACCAGTCATCATAAAAACGCTAGGAATAAATTTAAAATTATCTTAGGATATTGGCGATTTTCATACAAAGGGTGCTCTTCTTCGCAATGTGTACATTTCGAGCATTGCTCTCGAAAAAGTTTAAAATTAAACCCTAAATGAATAACAATTTTATACCGCTCTGAAGCAGCGCAAATACATAATTTTTCGTAATCAACATTGTTAGATTCTGGCTCAAAGCGGTCAGTTAATTAAAATTAAAAAATCTCCACAAGGCAAGGGATAGACTCCGCAGCCGGAGTCCAAACACGGGGCCGGATTAAGGTAGGTGGGAGCCCTCGGCGTGTGTGCCCAGCGGGGGCGGCGCCTCCGCTAGCCGGCCAAAGGATCCCCAGGAAAGCCACGACTACTTGGCCGGGGTAAATATGAAATGAAATATGCCCTCTCGACGATAAACACCAGGTATCCAAACACCGGCACACTGTGTGTTGACACTGCGAATCTGCAAAGTTCCCTTTGCGATGGACGCACACACATACACACCTTTAATCATTCAAAGCAAATAGGATTTGTGCCGGACCCTCGAATATTGCCCGCGCTATTTGTTGGCACAAATTAATGTTTGTCCAAGGAAATTACTGAGTAAAACTATGCTAGGAACCTCTCTGAAACCTCTCGTTTCTTATTAAGCTCCATATTCCGTTTGAATAACTAATTCCTGAGCGTTTGATGTGAAAACATACCTACTACATTCACACAGACCCGAATTCAAATCGCATACATAACCCTAACGGTTGGAATTCGTTACGTTTGACAAACTTGGAATTAAAACGTTGCGCACGGAGAGGTCGTAGTTGACCTTAAAAATTTACCTGTGCTTTGGAGTGTTTTGGATTAAGTGCGTCTACAGATTTTTAAGCGTATAGAATATAACACTAAAAACGTTGAAATTTCTAGCAGAAATTGTGATAAATCATTTATTGAAAACCATTCGTGGTTTTTTGCGCACCTGCTTAATTGTTTGATGTAATTATTTAAAATTATACAAATGTTATATATATATATCTTTAATGGCTTACGTGTGAGAGATAAGGGTGTACGTTACATGCGTTCCGCACGCCCATTTCTTCTAACTCACTCTCGTTACTAACAGGCGAGCGAGCGAAAGGGAATGTATCTCACCGTACGCGCCTGGTGCTGGTTAGGGTTTGTCATTTTTTTGTATGTAATAAATTAATTAAAAAATATATTATTTATTCTATTAATTTAGTAAAATAATATATCACTACAAGATCTAATGTGTTTCCCAACCCATTTTTGTTAGGATTTGTAGGATATAATTAATTGTAATATCGATGTAGCGTGAGCACAATTAAATACTTGATAGGCGATATTGATAATATGTTGATGATCAGTGGCTTTCAATTGCGGCTGTAGAGTCGCGATTACGTCCCTTATTCATGCTTATTTCGGTCAAAACATTAATGCTCGAAAACGCTCTCATTACATAAATCATATGATTTTCAACGAGCTTGAAAGACACTTGATTTTGAGCTGGAAAAAATATATGGGTTGTTTCATAATCCATTTAGTGCATGTGTAGTGAGAATAGGTGTGTTAAAGTGTATGTATGTGAAGAGACTTGTAGCATTTTTATGTGTATGAAATATTATCTAGCTGGGCCGATTTATAATAAATAAATAAATAAAATAAATATTCAGAAAGCAAAGATAAAATGATAGTGAAAGTGATTTTTAGTCAGTAGGAAATATTGCTGTTTCCGATGAAAAACGCAAACATTTGTTAATGCATATGGAATTGACGTTATGATTGATCAAACTTAAGCGAATAAGTTATGTACGTTCATGATAGAAAAAGGCTATCCACCGTCAGTAGTAAACTCATTTATTTAATTATACGAAAAATGATTATTGAAAATAATGAGAAGGTGCAAGTATTTCTTTCTCATACTATATAATAAATCAGTTCTAATGAAATGTTTTAAAACATTTATAATGAAATGTATATTGTAACATTTATATAATAGGAAATGGTTAAAGTTTTTCAACCATTAACTATTTTCCTAAAAGCAAACGGACCGAATATCATTACATTACATCCGATATTATCGTCTCATTTTTTTATTGTTGAAAAATTCCCATACGTACTTTAGTGGGAAACCAGAGGCGGTCCTAGTCCCCCTTTTTGTTTCGGCCCGTCGAGGGCAAAAGCCCTTTCAGAGCGACTAAACGGTCGGAATTAATACCTGGCGATGGCGGGGCCTCTTTTCCTACCGAACACAAAACCTACCCCCTGTTTATATTCCGAGCTGGAAAGCTCTTTATGACATTCCTAATTAAATATACCGTGAACTCTTTTCACTGGACTTTCACCCAGCGTTCGTTTTTCGGAATATTTATACAGTGTTTTAAGCAATTTTTAATAATGTAAAGCATTCGCGTATTTTCATGAAGAGAAAAATCGCAAGGCAAATAATACAATTGTTTGCTTTTGTCTTATTAAATTGTAATATATTTTTGGTAAAGGATTAAAAAGTAATATATTTGATTTAGACTACTAATAAAATTAAAATGCTTAATATTAAAAAAAAATCAAAATAAAATTGATATCAAAAAATGAGACTTGAGAAAAAAAGTTGTGTAGTTAGCGAATAATATATATTTAAACCAATTTATCTTATCTGTGTGGCAAAAAATACAAAATTTTTGTTCAATTAAAAGAGCTTTTACATTCGTATCTTATACCTTTTAAATTTCAAATTATATTTATATTTACTTGCATATAAAAAGATGGGTATATATTAGGTACTCTTATAGTTTTTTAATCGCTTCATGAATAATGTATAAACGCTTTTACAATATTTAAACTTATTTTACATATAGTACATACATCTCCGAATAAAACGAGCCAAAAATTGCTACATTACGCAAATCCGTTGTCCGTTTTGTAAATTTGAAATTCTTAAACATCCTCGAGGGAGGGTCGCATAAATTATGTAGCATCTTTACTTCGGTCTGCGGGTACACGGGTGGTTAATAAAGAATGCGCACGTTTGTTCCTTCTTCTTCTCTTCGCTGTGAAGTACCAAAAGAACAGAAATCAATTTGCATAATCGACTCGTTAAATATGTATAAAAGCGGTGGAAAAAGTTTGAGGAAATCCATCCATCGCGATGGTGTTCTTCCTCTTTGAGACACCAACGGGTCTGATATGACAGACGTTCGGCGGAGATGCAAATTGAAAGACAGCCGAACTCTCGGGACGTGTCATCTGTCCGAAGACGAGAGAAGGCTTGAGCTTTTCTGAAATGTGTCAAAATTTTTGTTGCTACATCTGGAAAATCGGAAAATCTCGCTATGTATGTAAATGTAGATTATTGTACATACAGCACACATACAGCAAAATTAATTTAAATTTGAAATATCGATTGTTATTGCCAGTAGTATTATTATTATATCACTATTTTCTTTTTTAATAGTTTATTTTGACTGATTTAGAAAGCAGTAGAAAGTTTTACTAGCGGATAAAGACCCCCTAAATATTTTTAAATAGTCACACTTTTTGGTTTGCTTAATAATTTTGATGTAAGATAGATGAATATGTTAGGAGATCAAAAATATTACGCAGTTAACGACACTTTCGAACGTAAGAAAATAAAATAAAAACTAGTTTAGAAAATAGGCCTAACAAGAGAAAATCATTAAATAACACAATTGCATAACTAAACAGACTTTCATTAGTACGTCCGTGAAATGTTGTAATGCCTAGAAAAACCAGCATTGTGCATAAAAATGCAATAGACAATGCGTCTAATCAGCGTAAAAACCACCATTTTGATATACCCTTTTGCATTTACGATCTTCAAGACGTGTTCACCTTACAAATTTCACTTTTTCAAGGCGTGAACATATTTCGTTGGTCGAATATACAGGCGATGCAATTGGTCAACTAATTTCTACAATTTTTATGATTCGTATAACACAAAAGATCTGGCACTTTGTCACATCGGCAAACGAACACACGATTCGAGATGACAGACAAGCAGACTTCAGACCTCAGCGGATCATCCCGAGGACATAACTTCTCTACCAGCTTCTCCACCAGCGCTCAATCTACAATATATTTACAACTTGGCAATATTTCGCCTTTATAAATTGTACAATTTTACTTAATAAGCTGTTACTAGCTTTCTGGCATCTATCCTGGTTGCAAAGTCACATCCATTCAATCTCCAAACTCTAAATATATTTAAACAAAAATAATACACTCATCCTCAATTTACGCGGTAGATATGTTCCAAGAAATATCGCCTAAATCGACGCATAAAATTTTGATTTATATATTTTATAAAGTAAATGTTTTTCTGCGCAGCATTATATATTTTAATAATTAATAAGTGCAAAAAGTTTTCACTTTATTTAAAATTAATAATAATCTAAACATATTTAAAATCTATAATATAATATATTAGGAAAAAATAAATTAATAAAATAAAAAAATATTTTGAATAAATCTTGAAATTTTATTCTAAAACTTTATAATTTAAATTATATAATTTATATAATTTTATATTTTATATAATTTTAATTTTATATAATTTAATATAATTTATTTTATATTTTATATAATTTAATATAATTTATATAATTTTAACAGAGTTATATAATTTTGTGTAGTTTCCTTTCAAAGACGTCAGTAAGAGGGATTTTTGCAGCACTAGGTGTTTAGTAGTTGTTTGGTAATGAATAGTACTTCTTTTTAAACTTGTTGAAAATGTTTTTTCAAGCGAAATTTTTAAAAATTCTCTAAAAACTATAACTTTAAATTGCCAACGTTTGCCAAAATGTATGTACATATTTTTACTGTATATAGAAGCTAATACAAATCCACATAATTTATATTATATTTTAAATCCCGTACAAACTAAACATCTTTAAAAAAATATTTTATTACAATTTGATGATTTTTATACATATTTTGATAAGAGTTTTACAATTTAAATCGTTAAAATCAAATTCGTAGTTCGTTCTCAAGCGCGCCCAAAACCGGTGATTTCCCTTTCAAATATGATTACATGTGACAGTTCTTGTCATCTGGCAAGCGCTCGCTGTGCCCATTTCTGCGCAATTAAATAAACATTGAAATATGTTATAAACACGAAGTTTTTCTTACGAAGTGTCAATTGAAGACGATTCAAAGTGATGTAGTATTGGAATTATAGACAGTATAGTTAAAACTAAAAATTATGAGTGTGCCAGTAAGTATTTGGTTATATGAATAATATATCACGGTTATTCTAACAAAATTACCATTGACTTTCCAGGATCTAATATTAAAAGACAAAGCGATGATTGGGCAATTAAAGGTATACATACCAAAGTTAATTAAACCAATGATAGTAATAATGAAAAATCTCGTATTGGTGCAAACAAAAAGATACATTTTACTCACTATATAGTATCGTTTACAGTTAATTTTCAGAAGCAATGATAGATATAATAACATTTACGTGTGGCAAACAATTAATATATGACATATTGCGACAATTTGAAGAAGATGAAGGGATGCCAATCTACGTGCTTAATCCTCTACAGTAACTTCAGTCAATTTGGTTCTTCGGTTGTCGTTTAAATTTAATTTATGGATTATATTAGTAGTAATAATGTGTTCAATGTTTACTCTTGATAAAAGTCTTATTGTTTTTTAATTATTTTTCAGAAGAAATGATGGAACAATTAGATGACCTATATGCCTACAACGTAGAATTGGTTTATAAACAAAGAGTGAATCTTCTCATGTTGAAGTCACTGTCAGTAAGTATTATCTTTTTATAAAGAGCACACATACTACATAAGTTTGATGTAACTGAATATCTTGAATTTGGCTATTCCGAAAGAGGAATGATGGCACAGAACAAAACTTGAGTAAAAACCATGACGTATACATATTTTGCCACATCGGAATTAAAAATAATTCACTCTTAGATATTTTGCCTATCGATTATTCCAGGTATGCAATTACATATTTATAATCATTGTAAAATGTCGTTTATTAGATCACAACTAAGAAACTACACATTTATAAGCTGTCTGTTGGCTGATATATAATATAGTGATCCCACTGCGACAACGCCGATTTGATCGACATTAACTTTCAATCCTCATACATACTAAGGATGTATTACACGTTTACTTTTAAAACATACCTGGTTCATTTTCAATTCTTAAAATCTAACGTATATGAGCATTAAATTAGAAGCAATGCTAATGTTTATGTAATATAAAAGGAAAAACTCACTTTTCGGTTCGGAGCCCGGCGACGGGAATTCAAATTTGAAGATTTCATTATGAAGATTGTTTTATGATTGTTTATCTAATTTAATCAATGTATTCTTCTTATCCTAAACACATTATGCATATATTTCATTTTCATAGTTATAACACACCTAGTTAATTTGCAATACGATTATTTACAAAAGAAAAATCTCACTTTTCGGCATCGGAGCCCGTCGCCGGGAATTCAAAATCGAAGATTTCACTAGGAAGATTGTTTTATGATTGTTTATCTAATTTATTCAATGTATTCTTCTTATCCTAAGCACATTATGCATATATTTCATTTTCATAGTTATAACACACCTAGTTAATTTGCAATCCGATTATTTATAACAGGAAAATCTCACTTTTCGGCATCAGAGCCCGTCGCTGGGAATTCAAAAACGAAGATTTCACTAGGAAGATTGTTTTATGATCGTTTATCTAGTTTAATCAATGTATTCTTTTAATCCTCAATACATTATGTATATATTTAATTTTCATGGTTATAACACACCTAGTTAATTTGCAATCCGATTATTTATATTCAGTCAAATGACGAATTAATGAAATTATTGTCGCATAGCAAAATTTTATTTATAAATAATAATTATTTAAAACTATTGTCACGGTACTGTCGGCCATCTTGTTTTATATTTGAATGCTTATTTTTCATTGGTCGAAACAACAGAACGCATTACCGGTGCGTCGGAAAGCAATGAAGAAAATTCAATTTTTATTATTATTTATTATTATAATTAAATATATTTCCTTTGTTTACGTGTATTATACACCGTTCATACAAAGCGATACGATTTACAGAGTAGAGAAGTGAACGGAGAACGTTTCATTTAAAGTTATGATGGCTTAGAACAATTATATGATAGAAGATAGAAGAAGATGATTTTCGAGCCTCCGCTAATGTATTTTTTTGTTGTCGACAATGTAAAATTAGCATTCATATATAAAATAAGATTGCCGACATCAACGTGACAACAGTTTTAAATAATTATTATTTATTAATAAAATTTTGCTAAGCGACATTCATTTTCATTAATTTGTCATGCGTGTTGTTCGATTTGACTGAATATAAATATTCGGAATGCAAATTAACTATGTTATTACTATGAAAATGAAATATATACATAATGTATGTAAGGATTATAAAAATACATTGATTAAACTAGATAAACAATCTTCGTTATAAAATCTTCAAATTTTGAATTCCGTCGACGGGCTCCGAGGCCGAAAAGTGAGTTTTTACTTTTATATTACATAAACATTATCATTGCTTCCGATTTAATGCACATATACGTTAGATTTGACTGAATATAATTACTCGAATTGCAAATAACTCGAATTGCAAATAAAAAAAAAAAAAACCAGGTACGTTTTAAACGTGAACAGCTAATATATCTTTAGTATGTATGAGGATTGAAAGTTAATGTCCATCAAATCGACGCCGTCACACTGGGAACGCTACATATATCAGCTTATAACTGTGTAGTTTCTTGGATGTTATTTAATAGACGACATTTTACAATGATTATAAATATATGATTGCATACCTGGAATAATCGATAGTGAAAATATCTAAGAGTGAGTTATTTTTAATTCCGATGTAGCAAAATATGTATCTACGTCATGGTTTTTTAGCAATTTTTCTTCTGTGTAATAATTTCTCTCTTGGAACAGCCAAATTCAGGATACTGAGTTACTTCATACTTATGTAGTATATTCTTTATAAAAAGATAATACTTGCTGACAGTGAAATCAACTTTTTGTTTATATATTATTCCTACTAATATAATCCGTAAATTAAATTTAAACGATAACTGAAGAACAAAATTAACTGAAGTTACTTAGTTTTTATTTTATTTACTCTAGTTTATGGATACGGATTATAAGTATGTAATGATGTAAATATGATATAAATTTTTACAATTAAATGGAACAATAAAGTGGAATATGTAGGAATGAAATATGAAAAAATAAAAATACAAAAAGATTATAAATTTCTAGTAAAAAATAACTAAAATCTAAAATTCTAGAGTATGGTTTTACTTCTTATCTAAAATATAGTTTAATTTAAATATGTAATTAATTTTTAATTATGTGTATTGGTATGATGATGACAATAAGTGTTTTAAAAAATTCTGTTAGAATCTCACAAATATTTTATTTAACATGCTCTCTGATAGTTCACCATCAATTCATTAAATATCATCTGCACGTGGTCACGTATATGTGATGTGTTTATACATTTGCACATATATACATGTATATATATATTATATATAACGTCTGTTTTAGACCACGCGTCTTTCCGTGTCAAAGAGACTCGCAAAAGGAGTATGCATATTTAATGTCGCGTTTTACCTGAGCGGCATCCCTGGGGCCTCCGCCCTCGGGGCGCCCGGCTTTATTATTTAGCCCCCGTCATACTCGGGGCACCGGAGCCGCAAATTGAATTGCCGATAAAACTCTCCGTCTTAAGGCTAAAACAACCAAACGAGAATGACACCTTCATACGATATGATCAATCCAATTTGCCGCGGGACACTTCATTCCCCGACCCGTTCTATATGTACGACTATGTCTTTACGTCCTGTCGGGTTTTACTTCGCTCGTCGGGAATGATGCTGGGTTAACGTTGTCACATTTTTAATTTAATTTATTTTAATTTAGAGCAGATCGAATATCTGAAAATAAGCAAGCAATAATTATTATCAATTTCTTATATTCTTGAACTATTAATTTCATTTTTGCTAGCTTGTTTCGGTTGTGCGTGAGAAAATATGATTGGTGACAAATATGGAAAATATGACACTGCGACGGCGCCGACACGATTTTATTGCTTTTGACATGAATTTTTGACTTCTGAGAAGTGATAATTGTTTTTGCGCCCACCTATTGACTAAAATTCGATTTTATTATACTTTGAACATTTTTAATATTTGCTGGCTGTGCTTGATTACTTTGTATATTTGATTTCTGTTAATATTTGTCTTAAATACTCTTTTATATATGAAGTTTGTATTCGAATTTAAATTTATTTTTGATTTATATTTGTTGATTATTTTACATTTTTAATATATGATAGCTGTGTTTATTTTTTTTAATATTCAATTTCTGTATTTGTATATTTATTAATGCACACATTGCTCCACTAGTGCTATAGACGTCTACTGAAGTAAATTGTATTTAGGGTTTTATGAGACTTAGGGAGGTTATATTTAAAAAACAATCATTGCATCGTCGATGAAGTGAATAGTTTCCATTGTAGAATATGAGAAGCATCCGCTTATAAATAGTCTTAATATTAATAATTTAAAAAAAATATTTATCAATTTTTGTTTTATTTAACTTTGTAAAAGGTTGTTGTATTTTTTCCTAATTGATATTATGTTTGTTAATATTATTAGTCTTATTTTATTCTTTTAAATAAACTAAAAAATAGTGATAAACCAGAAATTTGTACCTTACTTTAATATATTTTTTTGACTTCTAATGATTTTTGTGATACTCTAAAAATTCGACATTACATAGGCACCAAGACAACCCATTTTCTAGAAAACTGTTAATTCATTATTCAAAGGTCAAATATGGTATTCTTGAGTTGTCGTTGGGTGGCGACGGTCAAAGTGTTTTAACAAGTACGTGAGGTCAGAATCCGTCGGTCCTTATATCGGTACATTCAGAGATATCGGTACATGTGACATGATCCTCTTCTGGATCTGCGACATTTGCGTCAATGAAATTCTCCCGTGCCGCATGAAATATTCATCTCGGAAGGTTCACGTTTATGTTAAAGTGAAGATGTAACAGGTAGGAAAAAAGGTGGTCGCGTGACGTGACGTGCCCCCGTGACGCGTGTGAATCATCCCCCGTTCTTATTACGTATATATTTATAAATATATTAGTTCTTGGGTTATTAAATAGAGTATGAATATAGCTTTGAAAGTAAAACATTTTAAAACGTCGTTGAAATAAATTGATTATGTATCATATTCAGTGGCGTAGCTAGGGTATTTGCCGCCCAGGGCGATCCTTAAAATTGCCCCCCCCCCCATTTATTTTTTGCAGGATCATAAAATCAGCATTTCTTAAAATAATAAATTGGTTATTATTAAGCTCTTGTTATTTGTGGATTTATATATGTTTTAGTGCATTCAGGGTTAAGAACCACACTTGACGATCCCATCGCGAATATGCCGCACCCAAGCAAGTGCCGCCCGGGGCGGCCCGCCCCCTCCGCCCCACCATAGCTACGCCACTGATCATATTATATATCATATTGTTAAATTTGGCACATATAAATTAGATTTAAATAATATTTTCATATAAATAAACTTGAAATCATCGACATTATACTTTTAGAAGGTCAACAACAACAACAACAACAAAGTGACCTTCGTGTCACTCTCGCATTAAAATAAATCGAATGAGAGATAGATATTTTAAAAATAAACAAACAACTTGCTTTAAAATAATTGGAATTAGAGATAAATATTTAAAAAATAGACAAATTGTCAACCTTTGATAAATAATATTTTTTTTGTAATCTGAGATGCACGACATTTTAATCCTTATGGTCTATTATGCACGAAGCATAACCTTGACCTAGTTTGCACTTGTTTATGCATCTCGAAATATTAAAAAAAAATCAGTAGCTAAGCGTCAGCGGGCGCGTCGACTGTTTCGTTACATTTTTGTCGAATAAGTGTTTTTATAATAATATCCCTTTCGATGTTTTTAATTATAAAGTGATAGTGTAATTTAGTGTATGTGTTAGAATTAAGCAGTGTATTTTTGCACCGGCGCGGCGATGGCGATGGCGATGGCGTTCTTACCGAAGCCGCGCCAATGCGCCCCGCCCCCACTACCCTACCCTTCACGCCGAAGGACAAGGTAATGTCTTTGGAATTTTCTGCGTCTTTCGAATATAGTTAACCCTTTGTGCTCGTAACTCGACAATGTGTCGACATCCGAGTGTATTCCAAGCGTTGCACTCTTTAAACTTGAAATGCGTTTATTGGCTTTGTGTTGGAGCTAATTTTGCCAATTTCAATTTATTAATGGTAAAAAAACTTGTAGTAAACACATTTTAGTAATATTAAATTTTTAACTAAAGCAAATAACTCAATAATCTTAAATTTACGAGTGTAAGTTTATTGTAAAATTTTTCACCGGAACATGGCCGGATCGAGCGGTCTTAAGACCGGATAACGCTTACTTGACAGTTTTACGTTGGCTCTTAAACTGATTTTTCCCTTCAATGGGTATCTATATTTTTATGATATGGGATGAAACGGGATCATATGCTCTAATTGTGCATAATTGTTACTTAATATTTTGTGTCTGTTATGAAATAAAACGATTAGAAAATTTAGTAAGTAAAATTTCGCTATTTCGTATCGACATTTTTAGCGTTAGCATTTTAACTCAAATAATAATGTTGGTCTAGACCAGGTCTCGGCAACCTTTTTTGGCTGTCAAAATAATTAAAAAGTGACTATTAAGAAGTCAGTGAATATTTTTGGTCCTAACAAGCATATATGCGGTCTAGTCGTAGCACGTAGGTATTTATAAAATCGAAATTGTATTTGATAACTCAATCTACACATTTGATGTATTTTCAAGCTAGTAAATTACTAAATTATGTAAAACAGAATTAGTAATCTGTGTTTTAATTATTTATAAATACATACGTATATTGATTTACTTAGAGAAATTATCCGATATAATAATGGATGCTTAAGGAAGTGACGATGAGTTTGATATTAACCGTGATATTATTACTGTGACAGTAATATCTAACCACTTAAAAGAAGATGGATTATGCCAATATTTGATCTAATTATAATCTTAAATAATATGACAATTAGTAAATATTGTTAACCTAATATAATACCTCTGCACCAAGAGATCCATTTACTGTTCAGATACCCAGAGACCCGAAACTATGGAATAATGTATCGATTTATAAAAACACTAATCAATTTACTAAGAGATATTAGCATAATAGTTTATTATTATTTATAAGCTAATAAAAATATTGTTTCTAAAACAAGTTTATATATGGTCCCCTTTTAAAATTGTAAATCCTACACTTTTTTAAATATAATTTTCATTTTCATTTTTAATTTGATTTATTTTATACACTTTCTGGATTGATAGTGCAGCAAGGGCATTTAGTACATGATAGGAAATCAATTTTCTTACATGTATTTAATGCGATTCAACGACCTGAACGAACTGTTTTAATAATACACAATAAATTTAAATGTTTTCTATAGTATCTGTTGGTGAATAGTGCATTTTTACAAATATCATATTTTTTTCTAACAAAGCTTATATTGTTTTGCTTTTAAATTTACCACCATCAGATGTTACACATTTTAGTCGAATTCACTTTAAAATGTACTTTGTTAACGTTTTTCAACTTTATTAATAATATTTTCATCTGTAGTTGTTCTATGCAAACTATTCATCAAAACTAATTTTTCAATCACATAGCATTGACTGCTTGAATAAATAATTTAGTGCAAACCAGTAACTCACTTAGTGACTTACTGTTTGCAGAAGCCTTTAAAAATGGGTAAATACTGCTACTATTTATACCTAACCCTTTACTTATACAAAATATTAACTATTTGGCAAAGGATACACGTAATATTTAATTATAAATACTAACAACTTATATAAAAAACTTATCTTTATACGTAGCGGGGGTTAATTGTAAGAGGGTTAATTGTCAGCTGGTTATTTGGGGGTTAATTTCCAGGGGAAGTTATAATAAAACAAGTTATTTTCCGATTAAAGTATTTAAATTATAATATATTTTTAATATTTAATTTATTGTTTTTAAACTAAAATACTGACAAACTATCATACTTTCGCCGTATTAATTTTATTTTGTAAAAAGATTAATCAAAACACGTTTTACTTCCAAAAATTGAACTTAAAAAAAATCCTGAAATTAAATACAAGCTGGCACTACCCAAACCAATAAAAAATACGAGTGCAAATTACATTTTTATTCACGCTGCGCTGCCAATAAAATATCAGTATTTTATTTCTTAAAAATAAAAATTTATGAAAAAAATATTTTAACTTTTACACTGTTTAAGTTATATATTGACATATTTTTTGTGAATAGTGCCATTAAAATAATATATTCAGAACACTCTCGATTATCCCAGTTAATTCTCGGGAGGAAGTGCAAGGATAATCTGAATTAGAAATTTGCATTAGATTCTAAAATATGTTTTATATATTTACAATACATATTAACAATTATTTTTATTCATGAGGAAAATCTTTGATTCTCGTTAGCTTTTGAGAATCTCTCAATAATTTTCGAATATTATTAGGATTTTTTTTAAAGAGGTATTATATAATGATACTCGAATCGTCTTGAGTAGATATAGTCCAGTAAAGTTTCAGCTATAATATATTTAGAAATCCGCGACTAAAATATAAAACATTTTTTCTATATTTAAGGTTTTCTGACATTAACACTTTGAAGTATTTTTATAAGACAGTCAGCATTTTAAAAGCTTAAAGATTCTTTTTGGTATATTGATTTTTTAATTTAGTTCACTAAAGCAATATTTACCGATCAACATGCTAATTTTTGATCAAATCTTAATTTAATCTTACTACTTACTACTCAAGTGGTTAATGTATACAAATTATGGTAAATTTACACATTATTCTATTAAATATGTACCTATTTCATAATGGGCATATGCGTGTATGCATGATACCTACATTCGCTATATAGGCACCTAATACGTTAATTTAACATCCCGACTGACAGACGTTAACTTGTCAACGTACCCGCAAGTTAAACCGCACTTATATCCAATTTGCGAAATTAATTAAACTCGCATCCCGATAGCTCCTTAACACCCAAAGCACACACATCTAACGTCGAATAATTCAAGATCGAACGATCGTGTGTGTTTGTTCACCGAGTAAACATATACACCACGCATATCGTTCTAAATATCGGCATTGGAGAACACATTAAAAGCGGTCTCGTCAAACAGACTTTGGTTAAATACTATTATAGGTACACATACAAATCGGTAGGTGAATAATAAATATTATATATACCTATATAGTGTGTGATTTTCATCTTATTCTATCCGAACGTCCAGACTAAACGACGTCGATTAGTTGGCTCAGCGGTGACGTGAGCTTTTTTTCTTTTCGTGTTTGGCTGCCTTGAATAAATAAAGGCTACACTAGATAGCACTTCGGCCGCTATTTGTGTGACGTTAATTATGTTTTAGTATTACAAATAGAGTGTGTACAGGATGGTAGAAAAAAAATAAGCAACTATTTAAATCAACATGTTTTTTGTTTTAAATTTCTGAATCAAAAATGTGTATATTTTGGATAATTTTAAATGCGTCTTAATATTTCATAATTGCATATTTTTATCTGTAACTGAATGACTTTCTTTGTTATCGTAATAATTACGCGGTTAATTATTTGGAAATAAATTATAACTTGTTTTATCAGAGATAGAATTATTGTTAGTATATATTAGGATTTTTTACGATGGTTTGTATCTGAACATATGACTAGTATTGCTTTGCTCAAAATGTATATTATTAAGTGAATCGATAGTAAAATTATTGTTTCTTAAAAATATAACACGTAAATTTCCCAAAAATATTATCTGATGCTTGTTCGAAAATTATGGTTTAAAAGCTTAATTGTTTTTTATATTTAAATTCAAATGATTGTATGCTGTTGAAATGCACTATTTTATCATAATCCTAATAACTTCAATTGTATTTGGAAATATATACTTGAACCATTACTAATTTTCCAGTTAGCCAACTTGTGTGTTTGCCCAGTGAGTCAAGTAAGTTAAGTATAGACAGGTTGACATTCGAGAGACTTGGGCAAACAGCGTGAATAAATAAATATCTCGTCACGCTAAAACTTTTTTATTGCTCAATTCCCCGTCAATCATTTACTTATTCAACTTTGATTGAATAATTAATTGATTCATATAGCAAAATTAGTTCTAAAAATCAACTGAGATTTTCTAAAATATACTGAGTATAACTATAATTAAATAGCTATCTGAATATTTATTTTTCCGTATGTCAAATATTTATTCTGCAGCATTGTTAATTTTGATCAGTACAGATCCAATTATACTAAAATAAATATTAAAGTAAAATTTTACATAAAACATTCCTCTAAAAAATGCTTAAATTTAAATGAAATAAAATAATGAAAAATATAACGCTCCCGCTAGGATAACGCGTACGAGTATGTGCAAAACATCAAAGCAAAGTCTGGTAACTAAAATAAATTTTGTTTAATTATATATACACAGTCAAAATCTGTGCAGACTTCACATCTTTCGTCAAATAAACAATTCGACAGTAAAAGTATTCTGAGCGTTTACTTGTGCGCATATTTTCAGTAAATGTAAACATGTTATCAAATATATGTTTAAAAATAAAATATTGACTTATATAAATGTACATATAATTCATAATAAAATATTAAATAAATTACTTAATTATTATCTTTTAAAATTTAATGTAATAAAAACATGTTTTTCCTGTCACGTGAATAAAAAAATAATATTTGAAGGTGTTTGTAACACATTGACATTCACACATCTTTTTCAGATAAATAACACTGTTAGACTGTATGATTACAAAGTATAAGTTTTCGTTTATGTATTCTTGGCAGTAAAAGTAGCAGTGGTCGCAGTATAAAAGTAGTCCTTAAGGGAATAGCGTGCATTCGCCATTTGCGCCTTATTCATTAATTCACGTTGCGTGCCGTTCTCCTTGCCATATCCACACAAAATGCTAATATAGTATTAAATATTTAGGTTTAACTTTTTATGACACATTTTATTACGCACACACAGTGATATTCATAGTCATGACATAGTTGGCGGAAATGTTTAATGGTCGGGTAATCGAGAAAATGCTCAGGCGGCGATTTTATTACTCTGCCTATTTAGTTAAATCCCATGTGTTCAAATAGTGTTTATTAAAGCTCAATGAACTTTTTACTAATACTTTTAATTTAAATTTCATTATTATTTTGCACTTGCTAGTTATAGGTTTATTTATTGATTAAATAATAAATTAATTACTAAAACTGTACAACAAATTTGCGATTGACATTTTATAATATCATTTTAATAACAAGTATTTTGTTTCTCTTTAGCTTTTATGTAACATATTATCTTTATTGAATTAAAAGTATGATCCAAAACATTCATCACCTTATTTTAAATGTCTTCAAGATCAAATTCGTAATAAGATCATTGTTCAATTAGAATATAATTTAATATATTTGTTTAAGTCAAACTTTGTAAGCTCACTAAAAATATAATTTAGTTTGTTATTAATAGACTTTCCTAACATTCCTTATTTTCAACTATTCGAATATTGAATAGTAAATGATATAATAACCGAATATTTTAATATATAAAAAAATAGTTTATCCTGTTCCCGAAAACACTGCAACTCAATATGCTCAACATTTTTTTATCATAAATACTTTTTTTGACATACATAATTAAAGATTATTTGTATTGCTTTAAACTATATAAAAAAAATCAATAACAGCCATTGATCAAGTCCACAGTTGCACAATATTAATTCGGAAGTATAAGTAGTTTTTGGCAAATATAAATTGTTATATTCGCTATTATTTGTTATAGCCATAGCTGTTACAAATAACTTAAAAATATGAGGATAACTTTCGCGCAACAAAAAAGGTCACACTTGGCTGTAAATAATGCAGCAGTATACGTAATATGTATACGAAAATATACGCAACAGTATATTTTCTGCGTTGTAGAAAAAATGACTATATGCGTTGTTGACTTAAAAAATAATACACAAATGTTTATTATTTTTAAGTCTTTATTATATTAAAAATTATTTCATTACAAATATGAAAGAATAGTTGTATAAATATTCGAATAACGAATAGTTAAAAAACGGGGAGTTTATCTGGTATTTTAAGAATATTCTGTAACCGTAAGTGATTATTGTTTTTTTTTATATAGAAATTTAAATAATATTTTTTTAGTCATAGTGAATTGGTTCATAAATATAAGCCAACAATTCAAAAACTATTGGTGAACCATAGAGGTCATATTAAAATAGCCCATTAATTTCGTTATAATTACATGTTTAATTTATTATTCTGTTTCACTTTTAAACACAATGTATATAGGGTGAAACAATATTAATTACATAATACATTAAGTCATTAACATGTTTCCTAATTTTTTTAACTTAATTTAGTGTGAAAGATGTAGAACCGGCTTGTGAAAAAATGTTGACTGCATTTTTATAAGAGCCCAATATGTTGACGAATGTAAATAGTAATTTATAGTTTACACGTTCTTGATAAAAATGATGGAATTTAGCATTGTCTTTTTATCATTGAAAATAAAACATAATAAAATTTAGAAGAGATTTTATAAATCTTTTTGTATCGGAAAATATGATAATAATATTGGGGTCTATCTTATTTATGGCATTTAAAATGAAATATGTTTTATCCACATATATAAATTGTTGAAATTTATTTAACTGGATCATTTTCTTGATTTTTTTTATCTAAAAATAAAAAAATATCTATCTTAGATACCAATTTATCTAAAAATTACAAACATATCCATTTTTACCAATATTATATTGATAATGTTGTAATAAATCTAAACTGTACTTAATATTACAACCCTTGCTTTTATGTTCACTATTCAAATAATAAAATACAAACAATGACAACAAAGTTATTTCCGTTTTTTCTATGCAAAAGAAAGGCGATAATTTCAAGATTTTTTTATATAATGTGTATTGCCCATTTTAATCCATAATTTTGTAATTTTTCAGGCAACTATATAATTTCACACTCAAGAAACCTATATTTTATATTAATATATTGTTCTAAGTAGCGTTGTTATGATGAAAAGCAACACATTTACGATTAATCTGGATGTTTCATGGCATCATTAAAATCCTTACAGTTGATGATAGTATGCATTAAAATAAATTATTTGGCAGCTCAATGAACTATTTTTTTTAAATTGCCTATATAAATGTATTATCTAATAGATGGATTATAAACTTTTTTACGCTATAACCCTTTTTCTAGAGATTTAAGTATGCCAAATAATAGCTATTGCTTATTTACACGAGTGAATCGTAGATACTCAAATATCGAGCTTATCGACATTACCAAGCTGTTTTAAATGGTTTAAATCATTTGTATGTCTGGAGTTTGCTTGCAAACTCTCGTGTAGTGTATCTAACTACGGTTTACTTGAATCATGTTTATAGTTTTCGTCACCAAGATAGATTAGCTTTCCTGTGCATTAGAACGATATTTATAGCAATCTCACCATGAGTTTTCATAGTTTTTTTTTTCTTTTTTGTTTTGATTAACTTTTAACTAAATCACGCATTTGTGACACAGTGAAGTTTTGGTTAATAGTAAAGTTATCATAAGTTAATATTATGCCGTATATCAGAGGTATAATAAGATAGATTTCTGAGTATCAATATCACAGATTAGGTTTTTCTAGATTTTCATAATATTACGGATAAATATCATGATGAACAATTGTTCACCATGATATTAATTTCAGCTTAAAATCAATATATGTCACTGTATGATCCAGTTTTTATTTTAATTAAAATAAAAACTAGATCGTACAGTGACATAAATTGATTTTAAGCTGTAATAATAGTTTATAATTAATAAAATATATATCACTGATTTGATTGTGTTTACTTCGTCGTTAACTCTTTATACTAACACCTGGCATGCGCAACGAAAGATTTAAATAAATAGGCAGAAAATAAATTATTTCCTAATGTTGGATAATTTAATTACATAGTTTTGAAAGTGTTGATCGGACTGATAAATTTTGAGTCCTGTGTTCCATTCCCTCAGTAAAATATTTATTAAAATATGCTAATCAGTAAATTATTCCTGATTCTTTAGTTACAGTTTGGTGTCTCACAATACCAACTGATTGGTATTGATTGTTACCATGTTAATATCACTTTATTGTCATTTTAATAACATTTAATTTAGCTTAGCTATTTATTTTGCTTAAAATTAGGCTATTCAATTACAGATAAAAAAATAAAGATTTTCTTGTTTGCGTTGAAAACAGGTGGTAAAGCAACATAAACTTCTTGTAAATTAAACAATGGTTTTAGTATAAGTACTGTTAATAAATGTACATTTGAGTACTTCAATAACGGTTATGTGTTAATAACCGAACAGCTACGAACCATCTTAAACAGCAGTCGTGCATATAAAAAACTTGTCATATTGGTACCGCACGAACTGAATAAAAACAAAAATCTCCGTTACGAAGTTTGTTTTGCTGATGCATTTATGTAGCACTTAAATATGCTAGCAGAAATCAGGCTAGCTGAACTTCTTCATTTTACCACAAGCATAAATAAAAATATTTAGATTCTAATGGCGTTTCCTCCGATTGATAAAATAAATTATGATCTGAATTTGAAGGTCATAAACAGCAAATATGTTCCTAGTAACCACATACACATTTTGATTCAAACACCATTTTTTATGTTATTAAAAATATATAATATAAACGGTATATCCAATCCAGATTCATAATACTTCGGCATACAAATAACTATTATTTACCTAGCACATCCATTCGACTCTGCAATTGGTCCATTGGCAACACATCCCAAAAGAGCCGTTTATTCAGCATTTTCACCCACGCACAGTCAATTCAATATGGCATTAAAAACTATAACTCCCACTCCAACGCCCCAACTCGAGAGACAAAAACCTCGCGATTTTCATGAAAAACTAAGATTTTCCATACCGATGGGCGTGGCAGCCGGCGAGCTTTTCCAGCCTCGCCACGCCCAATTCGTCTGACCACGCCTGCCGTAACTTTAGGCTTGTTCGATTGGTTCATACGGGCGTGGGAGTGGGGGTGGTATTCCGCCCACTCAACGTTGGCCGTCAGACGGACGTCAGTCGTCGGTTGAGCGCGTCGTGGCGCGCGTGCCTCCACGCCGCGAAAACTTCGACGCTTATGTTCGAAAACACTTTTCGAAGTTGAAAATTCGTTAGACACTTTCCAGTGGCGATCGTTTTATGAGGCTGCGATCGGATATGACCTGAAAAGTTCTCGTTTTAGTGCGAAAAACGGACAAATAAGACATGATTTAATATATAAAAATATTAATAAAAACATTAAAACCACCAACACAAGTTTCATTAATTAATACTATATTTAAATACTATTGCACTATGCAATTATTATACAATATTACGATATATAATGGACTATTCAATAAATTAAAAATATACTTTATTTATATTACCATACTAATAATAATTATAAATGCTAATTAAGATCAATAATATATAAGTATCATTAATTGACTGTATGTGCGATTGTAGACGTTTGAAAAGCACCTGTGGCTCGAACCACGTGGCGCTGGAAAGCTATCGATTTTTTTACTGTCAAGATGAATGACGTAGTTAAAATAATAAGCAGTGTAAAATTAAATTATAATATATTGTAAGAGACAAAAAAATATAGACACAGAGACATTTGGATAGAGTAAAGCAGTCTTTTGGGAACACACGTAAGTAGAACTATTTTACGTGTTGAATGCTACAGATGAATATTTTAAGTATTTTTTTTATGTTATGAGCATGATTATAAATATTATTTACCTGTTCTTGAATATACTTATTTTATTTCCTTGAAATATTAAAGGTTAATAATTATTTTATACATTTATGTATAAGATACTATAAATATAAGCTGCGATATTTTATACTTATTCAGGATTGAGTTTTGATGTAATTTTTACATAAATGTATCACAAAATATGTATATGTATATATACAGTTAATATATTTATATCATCAAAACTTAAAAAGTTTAAACATAATTTTGTATTGCATTGTGCAATTAATATGTTTTCTTAATGTCTATATAAGTTGGGTCTGTAAATAAATTAAATATAGGTTTTAATAAGTAGCCAGTTTTTTATATTAAATATTCTGTTTTTAAAATATTCAAAAAGCAGTTTTTTTTAAATAATTTTTAATTATCTAAAAAGTATTATGAAAAGATGATATAACAAAACTATGACAGTTGTTTACAATATGTAATTTTTCACACTCATTAAGGATTGATTTTGAATGTAATTTTTACTTTAAATTTAATAGCACAATATGCTTGTAATTCTAATTAATATATTTACATTATCAAAACTTAAAAAGTTTGAATTTTTTTATTGTACTGTGCAATAAATATGTTTTCTTATTATCTATATGTATTGGGTCAGTAATTAAATATTGGTTTTAATAAGTAGCCAATTTTTATATTAAATATTCTGTTTTTAAAATAATCAAGAAGCAGTTTTTTTAAATAGTTGAAAAAGTTTTTTTTAAATAATTAAAAATCAAAATTTAAAAAGTTTGAATTGTTTTTATTAAATATGTTTTCATAATGTCTATATTAATTGGGTCAGTAGATTAACTTGTCAGTAAAAAAATATTTTTAATTATCTTAAAAAGTGTATGCTTTTAATTAATATATTTACATCATCCAAACAAAAAATTGAATAGAATTTTGTATTACATTGTACTTTAAATGTAATTTATTTAAAGTATACTTATTGTGGCAATTATTTATTTAAACGGTCAGAAATAAATAGTCACTTTTTATAATAAATGTTGTTCTTTTTTTAAATATGCAAAAATATTTTTTTAATAATTTTTACTTATCTAAAAAAATTAAAATAAAATAAATAAAAAACTACGTCAGTTACCGTTTCTATTAAAACCGTTTTATATAGTATATTTTTCCGCAATATCTAGATAATATTATATATACATACATACATTTTGATTAAATAATTTTAAGTTCTCTAATCGAAAAAACTGCATTGAACTTTTTTCGAAGTTGCGGCATTTTACTTTTAGTTAGTAAAATTAGTCTTTTTTATTGAAGATGTTCCTAATGCATATAACTAAATAGCATCCTAATTATTAATTTCAACATTTTCTTAAAAGTTGTTGAAGTTAAATTATAGCCTTAACCATTTTATAAAAATAAAATTATTATCATAATGTTTAAATTCAATTTAAAATTTTGTAGAAAATAGAAATAGAGTCATAATAAATAGTTTATGTAGAAATCTTGGTATGCGATTGGCCAAGTTCGCTTATGTTCCATTGTTTTTATTGTATATATTGTAATATTTATGTTAGTATTGTAATATTTATGGCAAATACCAGTATTTTTTCAATTCTTTTTTAATGACTATTTGTCATTTAAGAGATTTGAAATTAGAGTAGTAAGGGAAAATAAGCATAATTAAATATTGTTTATCTAAAAGTGAAATTAGCTAATTTATATTAAATGCCATCAATATAGATTATATAAAAACCTTGCATATATTTTCTCAAAATGCAGGATTTTTTTATAATTAAAATATTGTTACAGCCTTAATATAATATTTTGCCAATAGTCATAATATAATATTTATAAAAATATTCTTATAGTCATAATATAATATTAAAAAAATATATTTTTTAGTAAGTGTCTAAATGCAATGTAGTTATTTTTAACTGAGCTAAGTATATATTTTATATAGTTTTATTACAGAATTATAAATTTATGGATCTCGATGATTTCAAGGAAAGATTGAAGTCTAATTTAACTCTCAGTAACTGCAGCTTTCATGTTTATTGATAAACTTTAAAATACGACACAAAAAATATGTTATTTCTACGAGCTACAGCGTTTCGGGTGAAGATCGATATTATCAGTGTTCTGACTGAGCATTTAGTACAAAAGTTTTATGGTAATCTCAGAAAAAATGAGATTTTCCAGTTTATAACCTAATGTTAATTAGAATTTGTTGAAGCAATGAGACGTACTTTCTTTTAAAATAACTGTACAGTGCTTTGCTAGACACCCAAAAGTACGTTGCAGAGGGAATGACTTGAGTATTATTATTGTTTTTTCTCAAATTAGTCATATTGCAAAATATTTTTGCAATAAGTGCCTTTTATGGGATATTTTTTTACTGACTAATTAGAATATTTCTTTGAATTACATTGTGTAGAAAAGGGTGTTCCATAACTGTTATAATTTTCATTATACAGAATTATCAATCCTTCGGGGGCTTCTCAAGGGTCCAACATTGGTCCTCTGCTCTTCATGTTATCTACTAATGATATAAATGGGGCAGTTAGAAATTCATTTTTTTTTGTGTATGCTATAAACTCTTTTTCTTGTATTCTGTAGTATTCTTTATGAAGATGAGTTTCGTCAACCATTTGTCCTTTAGTATTGGAAATTGGACCGTTGAGAACAAGTGAAGGTCTCTTACACGTAAACGATGTCTGCGATAAATCTTTCAAGATGCTGGGATGTCTCTTGAAATTATTCGCGTTCTATGTATGACACTTTGATTCGCAGCATTTTTTAATCGGGTTCTATAATTTGGAATCCCCGAATGGACAAATAATACCTATTAATAGAAAAAAAATCAGAAAAGCTTCTTGCTATTATTCGTTCTTGTATCCCAGCGCTATTCTTTTAGAAGCATTAGTATTATATTTGTTGTGTATATTATGTATTGTTTTTTGCCGATCGTGACGTATTAGGAGTAATCTCTTAGGTCACGGTAGTCTTAATTTAATTTAATTAAATAAATAAATAAAAATATCTTCTGATTATAACGTAAAATTTAGAAATAGTTTTGTCCAAATATTTTCTTAACACACTGTATACGCATTATACACACATACCTATGTATATATCCGCTAACGTACCGCTATCGTCGGCGAGATCGAGAGCCGGAGCAGTTGGAGGTGAGGAGGAGGTCAGAGCCGAGGTCCGTTCACCTCTTCACTTTGTTGTGCCGAGAGGTAAATGGCGTAAAATGATCTGCGATATGCGGATGGACCATGAAATTAAGGCAGCCCACTGACTCACACCGCCCGTTGTACCTTCAGACGGCCCTTTATTCACAAGCAACAATGAATTTATACGACGATAATCAGAGCCGGCCCGAGGGGCAGGCAGTACAGGCGATCGCCTGGGGCGCTAGATCTTGTGGGGCGCCGTGATACCAAATAAAGGCGCAATATTCACTTAAAATTATCAAACCATATTGTTAAAAAATATAATCTGATATTATTTTTTTGTATACACTACTGTGCACTCTTTAGATTATTTCACGAGTAAAAAATCGCGACGAAAATAAAGCTACAAATTCTTAAATACCCACAATCTCAAAAAATAGTATGGTGTCAAATATAATATTAAATTACTTTATTTTAAATTATATTTTTGTGCTCATGTAATGAGTTATTAAAGTATTAATAGGGGGGGGGCGCAAATTTAGTTTTTGCCTGGGGCGCCAAATAACCTAGGGCCGGCCCTGACGATAATGCGGCGTTTTAGACACGTCCAACATTATGCACGCCGAGCGAAATTTGCTTTAAACGGCTATAAAAATGGTTAAATTATAGTCGATGATCGACAGGCAATGTGGGTTATTCTCGGAAGATTGCCATTTATAGTGTTACCACAAATTAATAGGCAAATAATCACTTGCGGTATCTGGGGTTTTTAATTTTAAAATAGAGTAAAATATGATCTATAGTTCTTCATATAAGTACAACTACTACACACCTTTTTCCTTTTAACGTCAGATTAGATTTTTTTACAGGTGAACAGATTTTTATAAATATTTTGAGACATCCGTTGTTGTGTTCGTTAGAGAAAGATTTTTTGTATTAAATTTTTACTATTGAAACTTAGGACATTATTAGTACTTAAAATGTATATAAAATATTAAGAATATTAGCACTTACTTTACTGTGATGTACACTAAGTGTACATGCCATCTTAATATATCGAATACAATTTTAGTATTTTATGTATTATATTTCTCCGCATTATTCCTTCATATTAAATAATAGAATTACAATATGTACGTAATTATCAGAAGTAGCAAAAATAAATATTCTGGCCACTAATTCAACAAGTATTGCTTCTAGTCGAATTGATGTTCTCGTACAGAAGTTTTAAACTTGATTTTCCAATATTATCTTTGTAAACATATTATCGGTATTTTTAAGTTATGCACTATGTATAAGGGATGTCGAATACATTTACTAGTTTTTAAAACTTATTATTGTTTTCACGTTACTCAAAAATCTGAGCTCTGGCAATCGTTGCTCCGATAAGTATTTCGCTCATTCTAGAGCAGGGGTCTCCAACTTTTTTGAGAACCGGGCCGGATCAAAGCATTTAAATGCTTGGGGGGCCGGTATAAAAAAATCCCATACCCCAACCATGTTGGTGCTTAAAAAAGTACAAATTTACGAATGTGATAAAAGAGGGGACAAATTCCCGGAGCCTGTTTTCCTTTAGGGGCCCGACTCATAGCAAGAATATATTTATAAAAAAAAGTAAAAATCGACCTCAAATAATGAATCTGAACTACAGTTGTTTGAAATGTATTTCAGGTATAAGTTCCTTCAGCCCTTTTTATACATACAATAAATAAAATGAGCGAAACATTGCCTTCAAAAGCACCCTCTTTCTAGGTATGTACAGAATCAAAAATAAAAATGTGGATAGCAAAAAAGCTTAATTAGAATTTTCACATTTTTCAATTGACACTAAAATATTATATAGAAAAAAAACATTAATGTTAAGAGTGTGCTTGTTTCATGAGACTATCTTTTTAATATTGGAAATTAAATTTATTTTTCCAATTTGTAAAAAAAAATGTAAGTGCGGATTAGTTATGCGCGTTTTATAATAAAAAACGTGTGTTTGCAAAAATACGACCAAACATTGATTAAATTTTCATTATTTTATATTGATTTCAGATTATAATTTACCTAAAGATCAAATAAATCCAATTGTTTATCGTCCTCAGTCTGTATTTTTAAAAATTGTTTTTTTTTTTAATTTGACCCTAAAATCCGAAAACCGGGCGACAAAGCTTCTTGTAGAGATTCGATATTTTTAATAAAATTTAAACTCTAGGGAGCTTTAAAAAATATGTGGGATGGTGCTCATCTATTTTAGTCATGTGACACTATAACTGTTTTTTTAAATGCTTAATTGTATAATTATTGTTTATATAATGACCAACATAATGCATTGGTGGAATTTGTAAAGTAATAATGTCAGATTTGTGATAAAAAATTATAATACAAAATCAAATTATACCTACAGTAATTGTTACGACTTTGGCTCATTATTATAATTAATTATCACGATAGATCAGTAGTATGGTGTCTAATATTCATTTCTCACCTCTGTGTTTTCTAAACTTTTTTTGTATCTGAGAGATCGAAATTTATAATAATTATATAATTATAATTTTGGGCAATTATCACGGATTAGGTTTACCTAGTTTTTTTTTATCTCATTAATTAAAATTAAGCTAGCTCGTATATATTAGGTAGAAAAATAATCTCTAGTAATTATACTGTTCTTGTTTTTACAGAGTTATCAGTATTATATACACAAATCTAAATCTAATTAGATTTGTAATCATATTAATTATTGATTTTTAATTTTCAATAACGATATTAATCGATGAAATTCTTAAATTAATTTATAGTTTTAAAATAAAAAATCTTAAGAATCAGGCTTATTAAAATAATGTTTGATGGCTAAAAAACTGAAGGTAAATATATATTCCATAAAAGTTTTTATTTATATCTGATTTTATTCTATTGAAGTAATTGTTTCTATAATAACCGTTATATTCTGTATTTATGAATAATAAATATATATATTTTATTAAACTTCCAAATTGACGACATTATACTCTTTGCAAATGGAAGTATTTTTTTAAATTTAATTAAAAAATAATACTTTAAAATATAGTTATAATATTAATAATTTATGGTACTCGCTTAGGATTTAAGTTCGCGTCTTTTTAATCGAGTTTTATACAATAAATTATTACACTGATTTATGGTGATTGGTTTTTGATTTAATAAAAGGCTAATATTGAATTGCTTTATTGATTTAAATAAAGGCATTTACTCTATATTTTTCACTTACTATAAATGATTTAAAATTAAAAATTGCTATCTTAAATATAATAAAAAAATCAATTAAAGTTGTGCTAATATGATGTAAGCTACATAACAAGTTTTTCTATCGAAAAAAAATGATATTGGACATATTTGTTATTAATTTATTATATACTTTTTAGATTTAAAATAGTATTATGTAACTGATACAAACCTATAAAATGTATTGTACGATAGTGGTATTTTCGTATATTGGGTCACGAGAGTCATAAGAGCTTTAGGTCACGTGCGCAATAGTATTAGTGGCCAATTCCTGTTGGAGCTCTTTCTTAATGGTCCTTGGTATCAGTTGTTTCGACTACATTGTCAACTTTAAGCGTTCCAATGCAATTACTATCGTACTGCATGTTTGAGTAGAACATAAATATTACTAAAAAATAAAACAATATTTATATTATCACCTGCCAACCTTTCGTTTTATATTTAAAAAAGTATTGTAGTTATTATATAATGACTTAAAACATAAAAACTTTCAGCCTAAAATTATTTCACACACTCATAAAAAACCGATAATGCTCGCCGACCATAATTTCATAGTTCAAAATTACATCACGATTGCTCATTTCATGAATGAACGGTTTTCGTTATTGATTTTTTTTATCATCATCGGGTCATTGGTTCTTTGGTATTTTTTCCCCCTATAGTTTTCGTCCATTAGTGTTTGTGTTTGATGTACAGATACAAAAGATTTGTTTGATCGAAATCGATATTCACGACGTGGGATATTTTTTCGGTGAGAACCCGAGGTAATGCGATATGGACATGATGACTTTTTTATTTTGTATCAATTTCACACCAGATCGTCCACCGGCTCAAATTGGAGAGATAGATCTCCGCCTAGAAGGCCAGAAATTCTGCCTCCAGTTACCGACAAGTTGGATTTCCGTTTCACTAATCGTTCTTGCATGCAGCAGAAGCCAGGCTCCTCGTCCCACCAGTCACTTCTCCATGTTTCATATTCCTCCCCCGGTCACTAATTGAGGGTGTATAATGCATTTCTTCGCGAGATCTCTCATACTCTCGACGATAAACTTTCAGGGTTTACGACTGCGAAACTTATTTTAAAAATATTTTAATAAATAATGTACATATGTTCATTAAACTAAATTATAATATAGGAGCTTTATATTGATACTAAATACATACATACATATACGCATATAATATGTATTAAAAAAATATTTGTTAAACTGTTTGGCAATTTTCGATCTCTTTACAGCATTGTGTAATCTCATTGCTGATTTATTTAGTATTCTTCAAACCTATAATGTATTTAAAGAATATTGTTATAATATACAAAAAGTTTATGTATAATTATGCTCCAAATTCAGATGCATTAAAAATCTTAAATATCCTTTTACACAAAAAATACTTTTGCAGAAAGATTATATGTATTTACATTAGCAAAATAATAAGTTTTTGAAAAAAATTCTCAACACAATTTTTGTAGTGTACTAAAATTGTCACTACTTCTACTTAAAAAAATATAATTATAATATAAAGCGCAAAATCCATTATTGTGTTAATTTTTTAATTTAATAAAAATCGACTATATATTTTTATGGGTGTTATGCAGATTTCTAATGGTTATTATTAAAAACCTCATACTTGTATACAAAAAAATATTTTGAATCACATAATAAATTCTAGGATATATGGATTAAAATAATTAATTAATATTGGTATGGTGGTTATGACCGTATTAAAAAAGTAACTAACCATTTATATTTTTTAATTTTCTATATATTATTATTATTTACTGTTTTGATTAAACGCAACAGAGCAATTAATTCTTTAAGAAATTGACGACTAATTTGTTGCTATTCTCTATAAAATTGTTAAAACCAATAAGCAAAATATTTTTTTCATTGTTAAAAACAATGAGTTTATTAAAACTTATATACCTAAAAAAATATTTGCATAAAAACGATAATCTCAATTATTGACAATTTTTTGTTGCGAATTTATAACAAATCTATACTAAATATGTATAGTTTACGTGCTATAAATAATTTTTAGGTAAGTATTAAATGAAACGGAAAGCATATAAAATTATGTATCATAATATTACAAATTAATTCGGTTAAAGGCACAATATTTTTTTTGTCGATGTAATTTTTTTGAAGACCATCTTAAATATATTATTCATATTATTATTATTGATAAACATTAATAATCTGTGTAATGTAGCTTAATTGTGTTTTTAATTGCAATCAATCTCTCGATTTTTCCAACCCTGAAAAGACCGGTGCCGTATTGCAATAGGGGCGGGTGCACGTTGGTACAACAATTTCAGCCCTCACTCTCATTAAAAGCAGCACCCTCACAGTGTTTGAAGTCCGATTAGTTTAGTTACTTGTAAAAGTGTTAGGCGAGCCCAGTGCTCTCGCAGAGCCAGGTACGCGAAGGCCCCATGGGCCCCAAAGGGCAGGGAATGGGGCCCCAAGGTGGTGCGCCTCATTTGTTTACTACTGCCGAACAGTCCGTTGTAACAACTATAAATTCAGAAGCATCAACGATTTTCATCTTCTCATACTTTAGCAGAAAATTTTTGCCATAATTAAGCATTTAAGATTGATGTCATTTAAACGTCGTTGAATATTCACAACGAATTAAAACTATCGAGCTTTTAGAATTCATCTGTAATGAGTTGCAAATGTTTTTTGCAGTATTGCAACCTTTTTTCGTGGCAAGAAACGATGGGGTGGTTAGGGAGAGCCATTGGGGACGATTTCCACCCTTTGATCCAACAGGTTGGCTTCCTAATGATTCTCTAATGATTTTCTCCAGCAAACATAACGATAGGTCTACAAATACATATGTATATGTAAGTAAATTTATGCATTTTAATAATATTTTCTGGAAGAATAAATTTTGATGTTATTATATGATAAGCATTATGCTCTAAATATTTTTAATGAATCACTTATAATTGTTCATAAATATGAAATAATTTACGTGCGAGTAAGATTACTTAAGTTTGTTTATCTGATCGTCAGTCAGAAATTATTAGATGCTTATGAATGTATATTATAAATAGGTGAGTGATTTAGTAGTGATAATTATTAGTAATAAATTATATTGAATAATATTACAATATCAAGCATAAAGGGTGATGATTTTTAAAATTCAGATCAAAATATATATTATCATTTAGTGAAGAAATATATTTTGATTAGGCAACAAATTAAATAAAAATAACAACTAATATATCTTTTCATTAGATACAAAATTGCTCAGTTACGTTTAATCAAATTTATTAAAAATATATACAATCAATTAAGAAAGAAAATATTTATGAACTACACGAAAATATACACAATTAATTTATCTGTTTTTGATTCTAGATATAACATATTATTTAGCATAATATAACATATTCATAGATATTTTAAAAATAAATTGGTAAATATTTAGATGGTGACACATGTTTTAACCGTTCCACTTAAAATTGAAAAAATAATTTCATATAACAAGTGATATTTGTTTAAATATATTATATAATGCTGTATTTTCTGGTTAGCTTCATTAATATAAAATATAAAAATATTTTAAAGGATTTATTTAATATTAATATATTATTAAATACTTATTATTACGATTATTTTATGATGTATGGATTTAAATGAATTTGTTCATTGGAATGTACAGATCAAACATATATGCACATTATTGCTTGATACTTTGATATTACAAATCGTGATTTCTTGAATCACTAGAGTTAACTTCGAGTCGCTTCCGCCAAAGTTAAGATTTTCTCTCCAACCTAACTTGATCGGCGTAATGTCTGCTTAGTTAGGAATATATGAAGAGCGCCTCGTAACTCACGGATTTATACACAAAGTTGTAGTTATGCCCACTTAACGCCACACCTCCCAACGCACCTTTCTCGGCACCGTTAACGGAACCGGACACTTCCTAGAGTTATGATCTGACGTGTTTACGATCGGACTCTAACGAAGTCCAACTCTATTCCTTATATTCCACTTTTAACAACTGGTCCACCCCACAGGATGGCAGGACGGAATTTATGAGTGCGGGGGAAGACGCGCGTTTCCGCGTGTGATTAACCTAGCACTTTTGCGGTCGTAATGTAGATGAAACGGGACGATGTGATAAGCGGTTAGACGAAAAGTTTGAAAAGGATGTGTTTATATTTGTTTACTATATAAATTGAGAAAGCAATATACAATTTTAGTTCAATGTGTGATTGAACTAAAATTGTAATTTAAAAATGAAATTTAGTGCAATGACGATTGAAAGCGAATACTTGAAATGCAGTTTGTTTTATTTCAATCTATTATTTTAATTTTTTATTTAATGTTTGTATATTTATTTTATTTTTACTGTTACATAAACGTATTATAAATGCCAAAAATCGCAATTTAAGCGACGGCCAGATTGTGAATATAATTTTATTACGTCACGCTGTCTAACATATACATATTAAAACGGCTCAGTGAATGTGGTATATATCTAAACTATAAACTGTAAGAAAATGTAAGGTAAGACAGGGTTGCTAAAACATAAAACAGCAATTTGATCATGAATTAGATATTGCAGAGCTCTTCATAAGTCGTGACTTTAAAAAAAGGCTAGATCGGGCTCGATAATACAGATATTCAACATTTGTAGATTAGGAAAAGTTATTTCGTCTGATGAATCCAACCCTGGTTCACTCCCGTCATTAAACTCACCATACGCACCTGATATTTATGCCGTCCAATTTTTACGAAATTACTAGTAAATTTGTCTTAATTTATATTTTCGTATCAGTGTCTTAATAAGAATTTAGTTTGAACCTTCGATTTATTTTCAATTTAAAATTATTTTAGCTCATATCTCCGTTTATAAATATTGGTTTTATTCAATTTTCACGTTTACGATTAACTTATTCACTCTATCTGTCAAAATCCTGAATGAATACATAGTAGCTCTGTATACGATGCCGTGTTTACTTTTTGCGCCCGCTATTAGATCACAGAGCAGACACAGTCACCAGAAAAAACCCGTCCGGTTTATGACACGACATTGTATTCAAATGGCAGACCGCCTCCAGCGCCGTAGGATGATGATGGACCGTGGAATGTGATTCGACTTGTGCAGACACGCGACCAAATTGGCGTATAAAAGTGGGCTGTAATTAGGAAATTGAGACCCCCCGGGCTAGGGCCCTTATCCGATGTCGTCCAGAGCAGAGAAGAGCGGCACCGTAAAAAAACTTTCGGCTGTAACTCTTTGATGCGACGCGTGATATAATGACCGATGTGGACATCTACCACCTGGTGGGTGAGCGCGTGCTTCAAAAGTTCAATTACATGATTGAAATTTGTCCAAATTACGGTGGTATTTGAGAAAATAATGCATTGTTCTCTGAGCTTACACTGTTATGCTCGTTGGCCTTATTTTTGTTTATTTTCAGATATAGAAAGACCTAGTTGCTCAGACTATTTATAAAATATGAGTCAAGAAGTATTGCACTGTGTATATATTAGTTGTTTATGTATAGAGAAATGCTAATAAGTCACGCTGGAATCAATAATTTCAGGTATATACATATGTATGTATATGTTTATTGAAAGAATACAATTGTAGACTGCATAGAATAAAATGTCTACACAAAAGTGAAGACTTAGTGAGACTTCTAATAATCTTAACAGTATTTAAAATGGCATTATATGACTCATCTTCTTATTTATAATTGTTTAATTCTCTACTCTGTAAATCGTATATAAATAAATATATAAATATATAGATAAATTGTATATGAACGGTGTATAATAATACACGTAAACAAAAGAAATATATTAAATTATAATTAATAAAAATAAAAATAGAGTTGGCACGATAATTTTCAAACCTCCGCTAATGTATTCTTTTATTGTCGACCAATGAAAAATAAGCATTCAAATATAAAACAAGATGGCCGACAGTGCCGTGAAAACAGTTTTAAATAATTATTATTTATTAATAAAATTTTGCTAAGCGACAATAATTTTCATTAATTCGTCATTCGATTTGACTGAATATAAATATTCGGATTGCAAATTAACTAGGTATGTTATAACTACGAAAATGAAATATATACATAATGTGTGTAACGATTATAAAAATACATTGATAGATAAACAATCTTCGTGATGAAATCTCCAAATTTTGAATTCCCGTCGACGGGCTTCGAGGCCGAAAAGTGAGTTTTTCCTTTTACAATACATAAGAATTATCATTGCTTCTGATTTAATGCACATATTCGTTATATTTGAAAATTGAAAACATTTAAATTTGTTTTGAAACTTAAAAACATACAAAAAATATTTACAATTGGAAATTCTTAAAGCAATTTTTCTTCTTATTAAAACATAAGACCACACCACATTTTTCACACTTTGTATGTGAAATTCCATTGCATTTCGACATTTTGCATCTGTTCCTTTTGGTCAATATGGGCGAGTGTCTACAACTGCATTTTTGTTTATTTTATGCAAAATATGTATTTATGTACCTCATAGTTTTTTAGCAATTTTTCTTTTGTGCATTTTTTCATCATTTCTCTTTCGGAACAGCCAAATTCAGGATATTCAGTTACATAAAACTTATGTAGTATGTTCTTTATAAAAATATAATACTTGCTGACAGTGACTTAAACTTTTTGTTTATATATACCAATTCTACGTTGTCGCCATAGAGGTCATCAAATTGTTCTGTCATTGCTTCTGAAAAATAATTAAAAACAATAAGACCTTTATCAAGAGCTAAAAATTGAACACAATATTACTACTTGTATAATCCACAAATTAAATTCAAACGATAACTGAAGAACATAATAAGTTGTACGTCATATTTTAATTTTTTGCTATACGTAAATGTTTTAGATCTTTCGTTGCTTCTGAAAATTAACTGTAAACGATACTATAAAGTGGGTAAAATGTAACTTTTTGTTTACACTAATATAAGATTTTTCATTATTACTACCATTTTAATATGTTTAATTAACTTTGGTATGTATATCTTTAATTGCCAAATCACTGTTGTTTGTCTTTTAATATTTGCTCCTAGAAAGTCAACAAACCGTGATATATTATTCATTTAACCACACTCACTGACACACTCATAATTAGCTATTAGTAAAAGTGCACTTCCGATAAAACCTTCGATAAGAAAGGTTCATTATATTTTCATTATAGATCTTGGAACACGTGCATTATATTTTCTCAAATTTCGTTACTGTATTAGTACATGACAATTTTTTGTATATAATATACATTTTGGGGGTGAATTTGCTTACCCTAAATTTTGCCATAAACATGTGTGTCATTTGTTAAAATAATGAGACTGTTCTCAAAAAAAAAATCATATTTACAGTACAATAAAATTCAATGCACCTTGTTATTTATGTAAGGAACATTTAGTATAAAAACAAAAAAAATCTTTGAAAAATTTAAATCATAGAAATATTTATCAAAAATTTAGCATTCAATCAAGACATATTTGATTTTATGTCATTAATAGTATAACATTCGCTAAAAGATCGACAGAGATTTAACATAATCAACAATAAATTATTTGTTATAAATTAACAGCTGACTTAATCTAACCGACAGAATATTACTTATGGCAAATTTGAGAAATACTGGCGTACATATTAACTATTATGCCACTGTATGTTCGTTATAATATGAGCCGTCTGAGAATTTGCGAATAATACCTAGATATATGTATAACCAAAATAGCGTATCAGTATAGTCCCAGGCTTATAAACACACAGTAAAATATTTCTTACCATTTAACATTATGCAAATAATTAAAATATTAGAGTCAGTAGTAAATTCACTTCATGGTGCTTAGTACACGCGCTTGTTTTATTTAATTATTTGACACTTATAATATTTGAAATACAGTTGCACAAATTGTACAAAAAGTATATATTTTGGTCATTGTATTGGATAAATCTGACGATTGAAATGGAAGCATCTACTTTTCTCTGGATTTTTCTATTTGGTGTAAGCTTTACTGGATGCGAGTTCAGGATTGTGTAACAGGGTTTAAGTCGAAATTAAAGTTTCCAGCACGATCAGTAGTATTGAGATCTATTTTAATATATAGTTATTCTAATTTCTATCCTGTTTTAAATTACTGACTATTGTATAAATATAATTTCGATCGCTCATTACATATTTTCTTAGTTTTTTTTTTGTAATCTCGCGAATTAATATCGTAAATATCGAGCTTGATTGTATATATATATTTATAATTATAACTCATTAAAAATTCTCTAATATAATAGTGAGCTACTTTATATCATATATGTATATAAAGTGTTTTTTTATGACACAATTCTGGTTTATACATAACGATGGCTTAAAGTGTAAATTTTTACCTCCACTTTTGGGTGAAAATGATTTAAAAATGTTATATGCTCAAAAAATCTCCAAATCTCAAAATAAACACCACAAACTTGAGATATTGTTTTATTTTACAATTTTCAAGTTGTTTATTTTAAGTTATTTATAAAATATGGAGTTAATATTTTTTTACTTTTAAGTCAATATAAATACGTTCGAGGAAATGGAAATAGATTTAGGATACTCTCCACCTTCTATTTTTGACCACTCTGGTTGTTTTGGGGGCAAAACTGAAATATCTGTTTTCGTCTTTTGAACATAATATAAAAATATACTTTGCTGTTTTGCACGTAATTTTTTCCATGGGTTGCATAAATCTGGCAACAATGGAATTTCAGTTTTAATACGTGCTATTTATTTAGCGAATGGCTTTGTTGGGCTCTTTTTTGTGTGGTATTTAGGTGAGAGATACATTGTTGATCTAATATGCTTTGTTTCTCTTGAAAAGACTGCTGAAATAACGTTTTTATAACTCATTTATAAATAGTCACTACAATAATCTAAATAATTTACAATTAACAAAAACATATTTTTCTAGATTTTTCAGTTACTTATAATAATAAGAAACAGATATAAATAATTTACATTCAATAACTTGATTTATTTATAGTTTATTATAAACACTGCTTTATTTAATAAGATATTAATTCTAACGCGTTGTTAAATACAACATTTATTTATAACAACATTTTTATTTAATACCAATAGTAAATGCTGTGGGATAATCGCTCTGTGAACTTTTTTTTTATTATTATTTATATTCATTCTTAAGTACATACAAGGTAATATGTTTACTAAACTGATATTTGTATTAAGTTTTTGTAAAAGCTTTGAAAGGCATAGTTACATTGAATTTGATTATTTTATGCATCCCTGATTTTGAAGTGCTTATTTGTTATGTATTATTTCTTTACTAAAGATTATTTATGAAAAGATTATGTATTGTAGAATAAATCAATGCAGTTTCTTCGGGTATAACCATATAACGGGTTTTAAAGACAATAAACTATTCTTAAAAAATATACTTGTAAATATCTTAAATCTTATTTTAAAAGATGGTTACTAAAAAAAATATTCTGGTAAAAAGTCTTATATAAAATTTAAAGAGCTTTAAAGCATCTTGTAACTAGTTTACTCAATATATTTAAAAATTAAAAAACCTTTACATGTTTTTATATGAAATTAATATTTGTTTTCACATAATATTAATAATTTAATGTTTTTAGTAACTAAAGTAAACTATTTATAATATTATATGATAATAAAACTCATCTTATTTCTTTATGTGTATTATATTTTAAAATAACATATCTTACAATATTAACATCCATCTTATATTGTATAAATATTATTTTTAAAATATTTTTAGTACTTCTATTATATACATTTTGAATGCTGTAATAATAACATTGAACACAAGTATATTATTCAATATCTGGTCAATGACAACAATGCGCATATAAAATATATATTATTTTCTCTCTGATCATTCGCATATAAAGGCATTGTTATTTTTATGTGTAGTCCCTGTCGCAGATTTATCGACTTCAGGTTTATCCCTGGCAGTGGCTCGTATTCAGTGAATTCAAAACCCGGTCCAGTGAGTGAACTATGGCACGACAGAATAAAAATATTACCCGGCTCAATGAATGCATTTCCATCGCCACATCCGACTTTCGGTCTTTATCTTATTTTCGTACAGAATTTGTCCGAAAAATAAAATAAAAATCTTTCGAGAAGTACATTCCGAATATCGCAGTTAAATTTAACCGTCTTTTTCAAGGGTATGTTAAACGCTCGCCCCGATGTGTTGCGTTGTAGTGATTCCGTGAAATTTCCAAAGATCTAAATCTGGCCATGGTCCCCCTCGTTCTTAGCGTTTATCCCTAGAATTCCTGGCAAGTCTCGTTCATTTGGAGACATTTGAAAAATTCACCAATGATAAACGGCCGAGGGGAAGTGTAGTAATAGTACCGGAGTCCGCTTGAAGTATGCGTACCGCATTCGGAGCAAAATCATACAGATTTATGTAACTCGTGTAATTTTAAACGACTGCGTGATATACGCAGTGACAAACGGATGGAGTTGTTCGAAAGCGTCATTATACACGAGCGTACCAAAAAAATATAATTTATGTGCTTCGTTTTTTGACGCCTATACATTTTAGTTAAATATAAATAGGCGTTAAAGCAATTATGGCACTCAACAAATTTGTAGTATTTTTTTAGAATTTATGAAAGTATTAATAGTAGGAATTAAAATACAAAATATAAATAATATGCACTATGTAAATAATAAATTATAAATACGTACATTAAGTCTTGTGTAATTTGTTCGGAAATAAATTTGCTTAGCCTAACATTAAAAATATATATCCTAGAATAAAAGAATTACATATACAGATGATACAAGTTAATATCATGTACTTTTAGTGGTGACCAACAAATAAGATGGTTTATTTATTTGTTACATTAGATCAGGGTTTCCCAAACTTTTTCAGCGACGGAACACTTGGCAAATCCGAAAACTTTGGCGGAACACTTAGCTTTTTTTTAGGTTTGGTAATTCATAATAGTATCAATAAAAATAATAAATGTTAAAAAAGAAATATCATTCATTTAATAAACATAAAAATTTTAATAAATAAAATTCCTAATGACTGATGATTTTGGGTTCTTTAATTACTATTTTTTTATATCAGGCATAATATTGATCAGTTGTATTCTCAGTTTTTGTATTATTTTCTTCTTCGATGATAGATGTAGCAGTAGAAGTATTTGGCCTTTCTTTCGTCCAATTTCCTGTTTTCAACCAAAGATCCATGGGTAGTTTTTGAATATTATGTAAATTCTGTAATATTTTTTTTTGTCAAAATGGAAAAAAAATCTGTATTGTAAGCAACCAGACTAAATGAATGTACAAGAAAATCGATTTATTTTTATGCAAATTTTATTTAAATCATTTATATTTCCAAAAGTATATACCCAATCCTGTTTTAACGCAATAAATTACAATAGTTTTAAGCTTTTTTATCAGATTTATGAACAATTTTTGTGTATTGGCAAGACTAACAATTTTTTTAATTTACTTCAAATTTTTGTGAAATATCTATTTAGGCTCCGCGGAACACCTATTTTGGATCCGCGGAACATCAGTGTTCCGCGGAACATAGTTTGGGAAGCCATGCATTAGATCCTATGAATCGACGTACAAATTAATGGTTGACCGTAGCAGATTATTCTTTCTCACGATGGCTTCTTTTTGGTAGACGTTTAAGTTGCAACAAATATACCAAAGCTTTAAAGTTAGTTTTTAATTTGCAGGGTCAGTAGTGGAGCTGACTGAGATCGGTCGACGAGAAGATTAATCTCTCGTTGACCAACCAGTGGCGGATCTTCTTATAGATCTGGATCCAATGTTCACAGTTTGTGAACCCTCAAGGAGGTATTATTTTACGAAAAAATCTAAACCCTTTTATAGTAGTGTTTTTAAGATTTCGGCATCCCTGTAAAGTAGTAGAATTTAGACCTTATTTATTTATAGTAAATGCGTTTTCATTCCTATTTTTGTCGCAAGAATCTCGTTTTAAATTAGTTCAATTAGAGTAAACCAAGAAAAATATTAATTTATAATTTCTCTGTCTTCTTGAGACTCTTTGTTACACATGATTTAGAAGGTGCGCGCGTAAACGAATGGTCAATTTCACATGAGAATATATTTTCCGCTCGTTTCAAAATTATTAAATTATGTTACAGCGCTAAAAAATAAAAACCGGTACAAAACAGTATTTTTAAGCCTTTAAATTTGCTGAAGTGATTTTAATAATACCTTTTTTGAATATTAAGCTAGTGCTGTTATAAATATGTATTATATTGATAAGATAATTAAAATATTGACTAAATTTTAGTAACTATGACAACAGTGACAACCAAATTAATAATTCTAGACATGAAAAAAGCAGTTACTGATTGTTGACACCGCCCTTAGTACTTTAAAAAGTGATTAAAAAAACAACAAGGAGTAATTCGCTTAACTCTTCACATAAAACGTGAATTGAGAATAAATTATTGAAGCTACATGCGCTCCGCATAACTAAGTCTTCGAGTCTTATCGCAATGTTTAGCGATGTGCGTAGAAAATCTCCATCCCATTAGTACTAATTTTTTATTAATAAAAAAGCGTTATAAATAAAAATTGTCCCCAGCTGCAGTGACATCTATTGATTATAAATTATATTAAACAAATTAATTGATAATTATTAATATATACGTCACCGATTCCCAGACTTTCAGACTGGTGATTGGTGCTTCTAGGTATTAATTCTGTCTGATTGACTAACCCAGTTGTAACGCACCTACGCTTGTCAGGTTGCAATAAAATATTAAATATTTCGAGTTATTAATTATCGCATGCAAAAATAATAAAATACACAGATTGGATCCATGTGGTAATCTATGATGTAATGAGTCATCCCTAATCTCGCTGGCTTACCGCGCCATTATAATTCCTTCGTCTGTGTGACATATGTCGGCCGCCACATAAGCATTTTAGCGAATTGATACATTTTTTGTAGTTATGTCTATAATTTCAAAGGTCTCTTTAAAATATAAAAAACGCTACTATATTCATATTTTTATTACCTTTCTTAATGGCTATTATCCAGTAATATGTATATAAACTATATACAATACTCATGAAATTGTACATAATATATACGAAAATCAACTAACATAGTTTAAATTGATTCGCAGTGAATACAAAAACTCAAATTGACATTGAGTACTAATATTTCTTGTAAAATATTTTTTTGCTAATAATACATTTATATACAGTGTGCGTGATAATATGAAATCAGTATACAGTATAGAATAGTATTATAAAATCAATGATCGAAAACTGGAGTAGCAATTGTTTAATGGTTAATATGTTAAAGTTTAACGTGAAAATACAAACGTAACGATAGCAAAATTTAAATAAAAATCTTGCTCCATAATTTATTGATTAAAAGTAGGAAAAAACGATTTCATTTTTATACGTATTATAAATTATATTTTCATTTAAATTAAATATATTTCATATATGTTATTTTCCGTATAAATCGTAAAAAAATCTATAGATTTTATTTTAACGCCAATATAGTAAATAATAAAAATAAAAAATAAATCGAAAGCGTTTGCAGATCTGCGTTAAATTGTGAGCCAATAAATCGTAATTCCCGCATGGTCCCCCACAATAGTTGACTATCCTCACATTGGCATGCCAAAAACACAATGTCGTAAATCAATAATCCTTTCACGACTATTGCCTACATTCACTGCTATAAAGCTATCGATTCCGACCGGTGTGACCGCTGCTGGCTTTCGTATTATGCACAACTTAAAAATGTGTATGAAAATTTGTTTCGTCCAGAAAGACACGTGATGAAAAATTTCCAATCAGTGTCACCGTCTTGGCGATCGGTTGCCAGAGAACTGTCACTTTGTGTCCATCAAGTTGCTTTGTGTCTCCTGATCGGCGACATCACTTAATCAATCACGAATCAGGAGAAGACACACTGTTTATTCGTTTGTACTCTGAATTCTAAACCGTGAATTTTTAAAGATGACAAATGGTTTAAAAATATAGCTAAGGCAATTTTTTCTTTAATAATTTCTCATTAGATTGCAAATTTTATAATATTTTTTTTGTATTGTATTATAGTTGTAGTTGTTTATAATTACAAGAACGTACAATTTCATTATAAATAACTATTTTAGTTTCTTTATTGTTCATTGCTCTGCTGAATTGAATCCATACAAATAACTATGATTTAAAATTAATTATACAATATAATGGTTATACTTCTCACATAATAATAATATAAATTCGTACATTTGACAACTTTTTCTATTCAATTTATTTAACAAAAAGGCAAAAATGCATTTTTCAAAACAATTATAAAACACAAAATGGAAGTATTGTAAATATTTTCCTCTCATATACGTACCTTTTGTTATGTTTTTATTATTCTTTTTAATATAACAATAATGAAGCATTTATGGCGTAGTAATTGATTCAATATCATATTATAATGCGAACAATAGTTAATAACATAACATATAGGTGACAAATTTACAAAAAATAAGGCCAAAAAACTGTGTTATATTCATTGAAATAGAAAAAAAGGAAGAGCTTGTAGATATATTGTTATTATCACAGACAAAAATCAGTATTTTCTGACAGGTCTGTGAACAAAATGTATGTTGTTTGTCCTTGCTTTTAGTGTCAATCGAGTTGTTTTCGAAAAATTATGTTTTCATAAAACAATCGATTAAATTGTAAGTGTAATTAGATCATACTAACCTAACCTAGAAGTTACGCGTTAATTTTAATTTAGAAATCAAAGTTAGGTTTATTATAAATCATTATTTAATTTGCAACAATTTTGAATCTCATAGAATTTGTGTAACGTGTTGAATATGTATAATCTTGTTTGTGTCTCATAGATCCAGTCGCTACTGAAAATCAAGTTGAACTCTAGATATGGGTTTAGTAGTTGGAGCAGGGTTGACGTGAAGTGGGAAGCGGCTGCTTTCTTAGTCTTTTAAGTTTCGGTCAATGCTTGTTACGAGTTAATATAAACTATCGTGTGCCCTAAGTTAGAAATATCTGATAAGAACTTTGATGAAGCGCTGAAAGAAACGAATTCCAATTGAATTGTATATATAATTTAATTTGTTATTTTCTGATATTATAAATGTAGGGGCCTATTTACATTTATATATGTATTTATTCAGGTATGATATAATAATACTTAGGTATGAGCGTATTAAACGTAGAAGATAGTCAATGTTTATGGCTGGGCTTGAAAGTGGAAAGGTCCTCGCTGGCGTGTCGAGTTGTATTATTGTCAGCTCTGATTTCGGTAGAACTCTAAGCTCTGCTTCGGTAATGTGCTCTTGTAATGCCCTCTGAACAATCTGCTGATGACTTTTGTGTCGATACATTTTTATAATGCTAGTTCGAGACAGCTCTGTCAAATCGCAGATGAGGATCTTTGCGAGTCAATTGCACCACTTCCTGGACATATCTATGAAATGTGTTCAAGCCTAAAGAGAAACGTTCTAGATTTCCACTCGAGCGGTTGGTAAACAATGTGTTCAATAATAATATAATTGTGCGTAGAGTAGAATATTTTATAATAATATCTTTTCCAAACAAAGAGTAGTTTTTTTGGCGGTAATTATGGACGTATAATGTCTCAGAAGAGCAAATATTTGATCACGAGATCTCACTTTAATTGTTATGAATATACTGTGTGTACCCTTACTTTCAAGACGGGTTTGGTCGAAATAGTTGTTAGAATGACCTTTAAATTATAACAAATTGTGCAGGAGAAGTGGTTATTTTAACCTTAAATTTTTTTAAATAGTTTTTAGTTGAATAATAAAACGGTCAAAAATATTTGATCGTTATTTTCCACAAAAATCAAATTTCGGAATTTCTAACTTCATTTTATTACTATTATTTTTTATTATTATTTGTCCAAAAATTTAAACTAAAGCAAAAAAATGTCTGTTTTTTCGGAAAATTAAAACTTTTTGAGCCATTATTTTATCAGAAATTCAATCTACATTTTTGGACCGTTTTTCAGTATAAAATCAAAACATTTATTGCTATTTTTAATATTAAAATGAATAGTATTGATTATTTTTATTCTAAACATATGTATTTTTCGATTCTTTATAACTAGGAATATTTTATCGTTTAGTATCCGGTATTCGAATAGTTCAAAATTACGTAGATTTGCCAGTTTCTAGTCGGATGGTTCTGACAATATATGATCATGATTAATGTGTGTAAATTAATAATAATAATAATAATTTAGATACGTATTTTACCGACCATTCTGTATATAAACGTAAACCATTTGTTTATTTTTCTCCAATTATAGCTGCAGTATATAATTTTTCCGACGTCAAAACGGCCGATTTGGTAGTGGTAGCACGAGCGGTCGAATTCGCTGGAAATTCTCTTCAATCAATCACGCGCCGTAAAAAAAGTATAGGGTGTTTAGGCCCATACAATGGCTGCTCGTTAGGGTACAAAAATTACATTGTTTATGGTCAATCGGTCCCAATTAATCAACGGGTCCAATAAAAAATCATGCCCATTTTTTCCAACTCGCGACAAAATAACTTTTGTGCATCGCGTGTGCAAAGTCATTCATGGCTACTAGGTATGTTTCGACCCCAGGGGAAAAGCGGGTGGTTTAAGGGTGGGTGTCTTGCACGAACGGAAATATATACTAAACCCCCGTGTGAAAGCGCCAAGTGGTCGTCTGTTCAATTATTAACCGACAAAGGCGACAGTCGGACCGGCCCGTTTTTCCGGAACACCCTGTTGTTGGGGTATGAACTTGTCAATGTGTCTGCGACGGATTTGATGTAATAATGGCATACAATTATATAATGTGTGTTTTTTTTTTGAGAATGATGTGGTTTAAGATAAATAATAAAATTAATAAGTGGGTGACAAATTCGATAGTACTGAGTGATACAAATATTTTTTTATATCAGTACAATATACAAACACATTAAGTTTTTCTAATATAAATGTAGAATATAAACATTATTTTTATATGTAAGATTAAAATAATACAGGCTTACTGCGTAGCTGCTATTGTTATAAATAAGGTCACCTATCATATATATACATATATAAGAAAAGTAATAGCAACTTAAAAAAATTATCATAGAACTATACATTAATAGAAAGGTATTCAATTAGCTATTTATTTTTTATATTAAAACTCAAAAAAAAAAATATATTAGAATTCAAAATTTCCCCGCATTAAATATAAATTAAACTTCACACAAAGCACACAACAGCAACAATAAAGCATAATCGCGATAAACCAATGCTTCGTTTCCGTATCGCGATTGCATCTTCACTTGTGTCCACGAGTGGCCCTCGTGTTTGCATTCACCGAGCGTGATTGCAATTATTGTCCCTTTGATACAATTGGAAACCATTCAATTTCATGTCCATATAACTTTTCACGTGTCCAAACGTAGTTTACGACCACTACGCCCAATGGAAATCACGCCGGTAGAGAATAGCTAATGAGCAATAAAACGCGCTTGTAAAAATATACACATACATATATGGTGTACTATAATTTCAACGGTCTTCGTTCGAGGGTGTGTATGATGCATGATAATAAAACGATTATTAATTCAAATCGGGAACGCGACATGTGAGAATGACTCACGTGAACGGTTTGAAATTACTACCCCTAAAATAGGTATGATAGATTTTACGCACGCTCGTTTCGTTTGACAATGATGTAGAATACATACTTGAAATGAGCAACGAATAAACGTGAATATTATCATATACTAAATTAGTCAATAAATTTGTAAATATTATTGCTTGATTTTTACAGCCTTACCCATTTTTTAAAATTAAAGATGGTCCATATTTAAGTTTAGTTATAGCTGCAACATTTTTTAGCTTAGTTTTAGTATTTTTCAAAAAATTGTTTTTTTTTTTTAAATTAGGGTTCACAATTAGGGACAATTCGGGTTTTTAATTATTCGTAGTTTTTAACTATTCGCATATTCGTAAGTATTCGAATATTCTAATGTATTTGTAATTTTTTTTCTTGATTTTTACCGATATTAATTTATTTAATTAAGTTTTATTATAAAAAAATATTCATTCAACGCACCGGAAAATCCTTGCGTGTTATTTGTGGGGAACCCTTTAGTTCTAGTCGTAACGAGGGCTTTGTCTAATTTAGCCTATTTGATAAATGATTATTTTTGGTAACAAATTTTCTTATTCCTATTGTTGTACATTATATTATTGGTTTTTGAAATATGAGTCTTTGTCAGCAACAAACATTTCATACTTATTTGACTGTAGGACGACGCGATTACCCCCTTCCTTGATGTTGAAACTATTAAGTAACATAATTATATAAATAGGGGAGTCTTTTTTATTTGGGAGCATTCCGTCACATAACCTAAAACTATACGGTCAGTCATCTGACCGATAAATAATGATCTACATCCAGTCGGAGCCATTGCGTAGAAATTATAATTATTTTATGAGATATTCATCGTTTTATAGAATAGTTCAGACCCTTCTCGAAACCTTTTTCAACTACAGGATTCATCAAGGAGAAGCATAGATTGGTGTCATCGGTGAGTTTCATCGAGATTGCCGATTTATAACATTACATCTTCTCTTCTAAAGAGTCCTGTTGGTTGTTGGTAATCCATTATAAATATGTTAACTGATCCAAAGAATTAAAATACATTCATGTCATGAATTCTTTAAAGTTTAAAATTGATGAAATTAATAACGATGCCTAATTATTTAATTAAAGTGTATTGCTAAGTGAGTCTTATAAATGATACGCGTATGGTTTCCTAGACAATTTCGTCAATGTATGAATACGTATTATCAACACCGTCGAGGAAAATTTCCTTTGAGGTCGCTCACAGTAAAGAGGCCTGTGAAACTGAGAAAATAATTCCCGAGACCTGAAATTAATTTGCCTTAGCGGATTAATTTGACCGGTTGCCTGTCCGGCTTCTGCGGCGAGAACTGGCAGGCAATCAGCTTTCGGTCCACGGAGACTGGTAGGAAGCCCTAAAACATCAAGGATCATTGGGCGAGAGAGCATCTCTCTCAAGGCTTCTAATTAACCTCATAAACGATATTAACATCTTAAGTGGGTATTAATTTAAATTTTACTCATTAATGTATATTATGTACCCGACGTCGCTCTTCCTCTCGCCGTATAAAAGGACATTAAAAATTAACACGGACGAAGCCTATGAAAAGGACATTCGTAACTCTCTGAAATATAGATTTTGCACATAGCAAGTAAATTTAAATAATATCCCATCAACATTTTTTCCACAAAGATATGATTACCTAATTTAAATATAAACTGAGCTGTATCGTTATTTGTTTTATATTATTCATAAAAATAAATATTCTTTTATCAATTTCTACTTTGCGATATCATTTACTTTATATTTTAATGATTCAATTGGTCTATACCTATGTATTAACGATTCCATTAGTTTATTTATTAATAATTTAATTAATTGTTTAATATATTAGTTACTTTAAATACACAATATATCTAAATATTTCATATTTATGTAATTTATAATGCAAGTCATAATAATGCTATACAATTTAGTCGAGTAAGATGCAACTGCAATTTTGATTGATTAATGGATTTGCGGCACAAATGTACTAATAAATTATACACGTTTACGTGAGCAATATCCTAATTGAATAAATTAATTACAATAAATCAGTAAATCTTTTGTAATTACGCTTGGCACTTGGTTTATGGTGCGTAGTAAGATTTATATCTATTGAGTAGACATTTAAATTAACACATCAAAGTAGATGGATTTCTACTGTTAAAGCTTCGCACTGTGACGCAGTTTTTTAAATTAGCACATAAATTAAAACTGTGTTGAAGTAATAAATTCTTGCATTTATAGGTTGCTAGGAGTATAAACTTATTGTATGCAACGCTCATAGATAAGCCATAGAGAACACTATCAATTGCTCACAACGTGACATTTGCGTGTCGTTGATGAATCCTGTAGTTGTAAAGGTTTCGAGAAGGGTCTGAAGTATTCTATGAAACTAGGCGACTCTTCTTAGCTTTTCAGGTTACAAGTTTATCGTTTGATTGGTTTGAAGTCTTTCAATAAAACTTTCGCTTTATTGATAAAATTTATTGACACGCCATAAAATAATTAGCTGCGACTCGGGCGAGGATCGACATTTTCAGTGTCTTGACGGATTTAACATTCTTATCTCATTGCTTTAACTGTTTGAAACAGCCTCTACTATTTTTCAAATCTTGATTCGTTAATCTATCATGACCATATCATGAAAATCTAAATCAAATCGAACAAGAAAAAAAAAATAATCTTTATAATTTCTGACGCAGACTAGAATTATAACAGCAAATTAATATTTTTCAGAAAGTATTCAAATGTTAAGTTTCAAAAAGGTGAAATGAACCATCACAATGTCTTTGAAAATAATACAATATTTTGTCTCAGTTCCAATTTGTGAGCCTCGTGCTTGTACACCTGTTGCACGTGACTATTTACGGCATTGGATATATCCGTAGAATAGGTGTTTTAAATATATATTGTACTACGTTTTTAGTATAAAAGCACTGATTTATATAGTAGGTATTTTTAATTGCACAAAAAAGCGCTCAGGGTTGTCTCAAAAAGTCGTCATTAAATCGCCAGTCCGATCGGAAACCGAGGGGCGAAGCAGGGAGAGATTCGGGCCCATTAAATATTAAATTAGAGCCTTCTTCTTCGTCGTCAAAATAGTTGGGCCAACTATTTGCTTAATTAAAATTTAGCCCCGGGCGTCCGTCCATCGGCCGGTCGTCGTTTTCACCTTTTAATCTCATTTTTGCAAAGGCCGCCGCCGTTCGAAATTTGCACAACTTTGCGTAAAGTAATTTGCATGCGCCGCCGTATAAATTGTTTCCGAGTTATTTTCATTAATTTGAATCGCCTTTTTCCGCAGTACCTACCACCTTCAACACACTCTTTTTTATTTCATTTTAATTCTATCGTTCATTACGCTCCGGTGAATGTGAACTCCGCAGTGGTTCCGAACCGATGAAGTTCCGATTTCGCGTAATAACTTTTTCGCGAGGAAAGGCGATTTAAACAAAACAATAGGGTCGGTTTAGTTTCGTGCTTGTTTAAAAATTTACTCAATTTTATGCAGGCGAGTGAAAAAATATTTTTTCAATTTGTCGTATATATAGGGCCAGTATTGATTAATAGATG